>NW_006363355.1:0-733 GCF_000327345.1 Myotis davidii
TCTGTCTTTTACCCTACCTTCAACAACACACATTACTATTATTGTTTGCAATCACTAAGAGTTTTCAGAATATTGCTGCAGAAGAGACTATTGGTATTTTCGAGCTTGATGCACCGCTCCTGTGCTGCTCACAGGAAGTTCATATCTTCAGTGTTTTTCTGCTTCCCCACCTTCCTAACCCCCCTGTAAAATGTACATTTTTCACTTGAGTAGTTTCTAGTCAATGCTTTTTTAGATAAAACCTAAGATGAAAATCTACATAAGAATGATATTTTGCATGGATATGCAAATTTATTGAGATGAGATTTCAGTATTATAAAAGTTCTGCTCTTGGATTTTCCTAGTACTGGCAATTGCTTCCTAGGTGTGAGAAGGAGCACTTCCAGCCTATTAGGTGATGGGTATCAAACATTAAACATAATGACTATGGTTTTCGTTAATTAGAAAATGTCAGCATTAGATAAGTGAAAAACACTGTACTAGGAATGAGGCCTAAGTTTACACAATTATTAAATTGAAAAGTGAGTTATAATAAAGTAAAAGATAATTTGCATGTAATTAAAACATTTTAAAAAATTGCCATCTTGCTTTTCCTCCCTGGCTGCTTGAAGATCAGCTGCCATCATCGACAACACAGTGACTAGTCAGACCCGGAAGTTCATGATCAACAGGCTACTTCAGCAGAAACAAATGGTCATTGAATCCCTTCACCCTGGGAAAGCAACAGTACCCA
>NW_006363356.1:0-733 GCF_000327345.1 Myotis davidii
CTCGAGTCAAAAAGTTTGCCCACCCCTGGACTGTAGCCCTTTCAGCTTCTGTATAACTAAAGGGCCGATATAATGCATTTTCTAGAACAGGGAGAGAGATCGCTGTGGGCCTTCAGACAGAAAGATTACTTATGGCTTATGCTATCAAGATGCTTTCATGGAAGAATTGGTTTCCAATTTGGCCTCCAAAATACTGGCCTATAGAACCTTCCAGTTTGAGAAATCCTTAATTGCACAGTGTTTATGGTATATGTGTTTTCATTGTGTATTGTGCCTTCTGTTTCTCTATGACGTTTTTACTCATTTTTAACACCTTAAAATACATTAGAAAAACGTCCTTGGGAAACATGAGTGTTGAACTATTTTTAAAACATCAATTTTGAGAGTCAGGGACAGCTAATCATTTCTGAGGAAGGATGAATTGAGGTTTCTCCCATTCCCAGCCAAATTGTTGACTTACACACAAGCACCATGCTATCAGAGCCTCTCCCCTGGCAGTGCGCACCAGATTTATTGCACATTTGGTGTGAAAGGAACTGAGGAATCTTTTAGAAACATGACCTGGGACTTCCCAAAGTCGTGTGTGCCTATGTACAAAGCACAGGAAACCAGAGCACGGTGAGTCCCCATGTGAGCCTCCAATCCCCGTCATTGTTCCTTGTCAATCCATCTCATCTAAGTCTCACACTTACCGCGTCCTTTGGGAATGATCAAGTTGGTGAAGTGCGTGTCT
>NW_006363357.1:0-733 GCF_000327345.1 Myotis davidii
CATTTTGGGGAGAGGGTGAGATTTTAATATAATTGTGACCATATAATATATACAAAATTGTGAACAACATTGATTTCTATTTGTAATGTTTATTTCTTAATTTAACCTTAATGCATGTGTCTAGTAGACATTTTTGAACTTTACCTTTGTGTTTTGCTTATTTTAGGTGGTTTTCCCGCTGTATCCTTCAGAGAACAACCGCTGAAGTCGCAGACTGCTTAAAAGTTTTCATGATCGGTACTGAAACCATAACAGTGTGGGTGGGCTCTAAGACTGTTCCTTCAGACCAAGGTCCATGTGCTGATAGAGCAGATAGGAGGAGGCAAACTCCCCCAGCCTACCGGAGTCAGTGGGCAGCCAGTTGCAGATCCCCAGAGCTGTGTCCTGACTCTAACAGTCAGACTGTGGAATTCACATTGTCTTCGGTGTGTGATAAACGGAAAGCCAGGAGGAGGGAGAGTTTGTAGCTGCTGGTGGCTCTCGCAAGCAGCTTGAAGGCCAAAAGAAACCTACTGCAGAGGAACAAGGATTACGACAGAGCAGTGTTAGGTGTAGAAACAGGAGCGAAGCTTTGGGGATGTTAGCAGGCAGGGTGGCATAGCAGGAGAAGATGGGGAAGACAGCAGGTGAGGAAGGTGCCCTCTTCACAGTGTGACCGGTGAAAAGAGGGACCCGGAGTTCCCTACCAGCCCAGGCCTGTGTCTGGCGTTGTCATTCCTGAAAGGTGTGTGTG
>NW_006363358.1:0-733 GCF_000327345.1 Myotis davidii
ATTTTGTGCACCAGGCCTCTAGTATGATAATAATGTATCAACTTTTTTAGATGTATCTACCTACTGTGGCCCAAATTTTTATACAGAACATATTTTACATACACATTATCCAAAGTAATTCTTCAGGATCAATATAGCTATCTTCACCTTTAGTTGAGGAAACAGTAGCTTAGAGACATTAAGTAATAATTTATGGATTTGTGGTTGATATGCAAATTGCTAACTCCCAAGCATTTGCTCTTTCCTTGTATAGACAGTAAACTTCCCAGTCTACAAAGGGTAGGTTCCATGACCACCTATGTGACCTGAAAAACTTTACTCTCAAAATACCTGTTATGATGCCATTGACAGGAAGAAGCTGAGTGAATAATAATGTGATACTTAAACTACACAGGTATCTAAATCACATCATTTAAACTTGAAACTAATTGTCTGAGGTTTGTGACTCCTTCAAAATCAGTTAGATAATTGCTCAATCTTCATTGTTCCTAATATATAAATCCACATATCTGGCAAGATAATAGCTGGAAATTGAAGTAACACAAATGGAAAAATACACATTGCTATAAATTTTGGGGTAACTATCTCATTAGGATGAAATGAGCTATATGATCATTTGGGAGAAGAAAAAGCCATAATATGATGATTAACTAGAAATGATAGTTTATATTAGAAATGTACCAATTGCTTTAGGTCATGTTTTGTTTTTCCACAGTGAACTTAACTCTCCATT
>NW_006363359.1:0-733 GCF_000327345.1 Myotis davidii
TCAGTTTGGGTCCGATATTAGGTCTGGCTCCAGGATTTTGAGAAATAGAAGAGCATATTACATAGAGTATTTTCTCAAATAGACTGAAATGAATCAAAACTTATCCACAGTATATATCCAATGTTTATATAAAGTATTGTCATCCTTACCTGTATATTTTCTTTACAAGTAAGAGGTTTTCCTGAGTCAAATAATTGAAATGTCTGTCAACATACAAAGCATTAACATTAGAAACAAGAATATTGAATGTTCTTTTAAGTAAAACTGTTAATAGTACTACAGGCTCTAGTCAAAGACAAAAATAGTAGAAAGAAGAAAATAAAAAAATCACAGATAAAAAAACTTTTTTAGGTTGTCAATGTTAATATTTTGGTGTCTTTTCTTTTTGATATATTTTAAATTTTTATAAATGGATCTATATTCCTTTTCACTAAACATTATATCATAATTACTTTCCCACACCATTAACTTATTTACAAGCTTCAGTCTAATAGCTAGGCATTGTTCTATCCTATGAATGTAGCAGGATAACCTCTTTCCTATTGTTAGACATCTAATGGGACCACTTCCCACCCTTACCCCACCATACAGCTCTATTTAAATAACATTAATGACTATTTTTGTATTTCCAATGATCACCTTTGAGTAGATACTCAGAAGCAGAATTACAGGCTCATAAGAAAAGAAGATATTGAGAAAACTTACCAGTGCACAAATTTCATGCACTGGGCCT
>NW_006363360.1:0-733 GCF_000327345.1 Myotis davidii
TTTAATTACTCCAAGATTCTGGTAACTAAAAATTATCCCAGTAATGACATACATATTTTGGTCTAGCATATTGATAAAATTTTAAGTGGTATTACACCTATTGGTGATAATGTGGAGAAAAAGACTGTATCAAATTAACATTCTTAGCTACATGCAGGAAAAACTTATTCTGCATGATTTAAACAAAAAAAAATTATTGGAAGATTATCATGTAGCTTCTAAAGTAGCCAAGAAGGCTGGAAAACAAAGCTCAGATAATGAGCAAAACAAGAGAAACTAAGTAGCATACACAATCACAAATTAAATCAGAGCAGAAGACCTCTCTGATGAAGCTACTACCCACCCCAATGGCTCAGCGACCACCCTTGCTCCCTAGGTATAGTTGTTGTGGCCTCAAGTGTAATTCTCCAATGCTTCTCCTCTTGAGTCACTAGGCTCCAGATCAAAGTCCAAGGTGGGTCCATCGTATTGATTGTCTAGTCATGTATCTCTATGCTAGTTTCAGGGAAGACTTGAAAAGAGAGTTCTGATTGTTGACCTATTACAGTGGGGATGATCTCTGTCTCACATCTGGATCCATCTGGGGAAGGAATCTTTAAACAAATGAAAGGGTTTAGATCCTGCAAATTAAAAAAATATTACTACATTGGCTTCTCATACATTGCATTTGGGAACTTTGAATTGCTACCACTTCCTTTTATTTTGGTTAATCCTCACCTGAAGATATTTTTCC
>NW_006363361.1:0-733 GCF_000327345.1 Myotis davidii
TTGCATTCTATTCTATAATATCACATTCGTTTTCATCTAAATTATTTTTAAAAATTAATTATCCTCATATTTAGGCAATTAACTGCCCAAATATATATCTAGAGGGTCATGATACTTATTATTTTTAATTAAATAGAATACAATAAACATATTAGCATAACTAGAGGTGATAGAAATAAAATTTGTTTTATGTAAATTCTTTATCTATTTACACATACATATATGTATGGGTGTATAGATGACAAATAGAAAATGCACTTCTCACTGTGGGTCCTATTCATATGCATCCTGCAGTTTGAGATATCTGGCTCTTTAGTCTTGAAACTGTCCCTGCATCATATTAGATCACTAGGAAACGATGTACCTGGTGACATTGCCTTAGCTTACTGAAGGGAAAGTTTTCACAGATAAATGCCCTTAATATTTTAAATCACGATAGTTTGATAATAGAAATAATCAGATGGTATACCCATATCCATATCCATATCTAATCTATCCCCAAAGCATTCAGCATGTGTTCCATGTGATGATCTCTATCTAAGTCTTCTGGTACATGTATCTCTTCACTTAAGTGCAGGACTCAGATTCATTCCTTATTACTTTGGTCGCCTTATCATATCTGAGTCTTAACTATAAGCCTCCTCAAATGTGTTTCTGAAGAAGGAAGACATGAATAAACAACATGTTTACATACCTTCTCTCCACCATCTTCTGGTACTCCACTCTTGCCAAG
>NW_006363362.1:0-733 GCF_000327345.1 Myotis davidii
AAAAAATTATAGAATTGTGGTTCCTCTAAGTTTCAGCGGCATGAAAAATACCAAGAAATCCTGCTGTTTAATATCCCTGCTACTTGCAATTGTCAGAGAATGTGCTAAACATCTCGATTTGGTTACAATAATGTGCTCCCCAGAGGATGTTGGCCAGCAAGCAGGGCACTCAGACAACACATCTTCCTGGTTGTGTTACAAACAAAATGAGTCACAGAAGATTCCAATAGGATAATAATACATATTTGAAGTCATTAATGATCTAAGCAAGTGCAATGCAACCCAAAATATCTTCCACTGACTATACTTTAGGTAAATTATATAATAAAAATGTTATAATAACATTCCAACTTGGATAAAACCTAGGACAACATGAGTCTAATCTAAGGCTTAAAGAGTCACATATTCATATATGAAAAGTAGTTTAATCTCAAAAATATAAAGCTACGAATCATTTCAGTGCCTTTTTTAAAATTCAGATATAGTACTAGAGTTTAAAATCTAAAAGAAGCACATCAGTAATTCTAGAAAAACTACACCTTTCATACAAGCACATGCTCAGGAGACTTTTCAAGAGGAAAAGAAATGAAAATAACTACACAGGAATAGCAACAGCATACCTCAGTGTGTTCCCACCAGATTGGAACAGACGGCAGTTATTACTGTCTTAAAAACTTTTTATTCATGGCTTACATTCTGAAAATGTTAAGTCTGATTTCAACTTCAGGAATTT
>NW_006363363.1:0-733 GCF_000327345.1 Myotis davidii
TTTGTATTAGTTTCAGGTGTACGCACAGTGGTTGGACCGTCATATCAGGGGGAACACTGTGTAAAGTAGATGATGCCTTTCTTTAAGGAATAACACAGAACACATGTATTACTATGGTCCACGTAAGAAGTAATGA
Source organism: Myotis davidii (assembly GCF_000327345.1). Taxonomy (NCBI): domain Eukaryota; kingdom Metazoa; phylum Chordata; class Mammalia; order Chiroptera; family Vespertilionidae; genus Myotis; species Myotis davidii. The sequence continues at coordinate 137 of NW_006363363.1, forward strand.
GAATAAGGGTGCACCCTGTTTCATTCTGTTCAAAACTGGCTCCCTCCTAGAGCCGTGAACTCCTACACATCATCACAGCTGCACCTATGACCCAGTTCGCAGCGCCACAGCAACCCCGAAGAGGGACAGGGTAGTACTGGGCTGGGCCCAATTGCAAACTGATGTAAAAATCCGAACCGTGATCCACAACAACGAGCATGTAGTTCTTGGGACCACATATTGGCCCTCCCATTGCAGAACCAAATGTAGAGAATCCCATCTACCATCTATCCCTCCAGTGAAGAATCTTTTCCCAAAGACGCTTAAAAATGGTCATTCAGACTCAGTCTGAATAACTTCCATCTGCAGAGGACGGTAAAACTTTTAAGGAACAAAATAAAAATGCTAGATGAATTTAATATTTGGGGAGACAGCAAAGGAAATAAAATCATATGTTGCTCATGTGATTCAGAGCAAGTCATTTAATCTCAGTAGGTCTTAGCTTCTGTAAATCAAATCAAGCCGTTCCCTCGCCCTACCACAAACATGATCCATTTTATTTTTATTCTAGAGGCCCAACGCATAGAATTCGTGCAAGGGGCTCAGCACTTGCAGCCC
>NW_006363364.1:0-733 GCF_000327345.1 Myotis davidii
AAAAAGTTTGCCCACCCCTGGTCTAGGGCCATGAGGGGAGGCACCGGGGCTGGGGCGGGAGTGGCAACAATGGGCAGCGGGAGGCCAGGGAGGGACTGGTGCTGAAGGAGGTCTGAGCTGGACCTGGTCGTGGGACTAGAAAGGGGGGACTGGGTTCCAGAAAGACTCAGAATGGACAGGGTTTGCCGATTGGCTGGAGTGGGATAAGGAGGGGTTGATGCTGAGGTGAGTCTTCAAGGGAGCTGGCTCTCCCGGACTCTCCCCATGGACTCACCCTCCTGCCCCTCCCCACGCAGGCCGGGCTCCCACCTTCCCCCGAAGCCGCTACCTCGAATGTGTTTCCTGTGCCTCCTCGGACCTGAGCTGTGAGCGGGGCCGGGACAAGAGCCTCCAGTGCCGCGACCCTGGTGAACAGTGCCTGGAGGTGGTGACCCACCAGGACCCGGCAGGTGAGTCCCGACCTGCCAGCAGCTCCTCCTCCCTGCTTGGCTCCTTTCCAAGGCCGTACTTAAATCCCCAGGTCGCAGGGATTTAAGCCAGGTAGGAAGTTTGTCCTCCCACACACAAAAGTCCAGTGATGGGATGTCCGGGCCACAAAGGTAGTTCAGTCACCAGGAACCCAGACGCTTTCTCGTCTGTGACATATCACTTCCATTCTCAAGATTGCCTCACAGTCCACAGCAGCTGCCGGAGTCCCAGGCCTCGTGTCCAAGTTCCAGGAAGAGGGAGGGGA
>NW_006363365.1:0-733 GCF_000327345.1 Myotis davidii
CTGTTTTTTGGTTAAATGGAAATTTAACATATTTCCAAAGAAACCCTGCCAAGACATTTAAAACATTAAACTATTCTATTCATGACTTTTAAAAAGAAATAGAGGGTCCCATATATTCTAAAACTAATAATAAAACTGCCAGTGTTTACACATCCCAGGTGATTGCTAGAGACATTTGATATTGCATTATGAACCCCAGATCATAAGGATGCAGGGTGATAAATGTGGTTGATATGATGATATAAATGCATGTTGACTCAAATCTCTCCTGGGAACTATTTTACCCCGTCCCCATACTCAGAGCTGCTGTAAATTAATAATCGCCAAAATGATGAACAGTTTTTATTTAACCTTTTTCTATATTCATGAGCATATAATTACGGTAAGATTTCATATTTATAATCATACTATTTATGTAGCATCTTCTAGTTAAATGTAAAGGCCCAGATGAAATATGTAAAACCAGACTCTTCAATGCAGTCAGAACCTTACAGGGATATATCAAGTCTTGGCTTGTAATTTCTAAATTCCTTAACTTGGAGCTCTCAGGGGGAGCCTCTTTCCTAATGGTAACCGATCTGGAAAAGGCAATTCTGTCCACTATGGTTATTTGTCATAAACATGCAGTAATGAGGGTGGCTACAGGAATGCACTTAGGCCTCCATCTGCCTCTATAGATAAGACAGATTAAGAGTAACAATTAATAAAGAACAGTAAAGGGGCACATAAGTCA
>NW_006363366.1:0-733 GCF_000327345.1 Myotis davidii
CATAAGCACTTTTTTATTACAGTGGCCTAACATAAAGCAATATATTAAAGACAATTACCAAGTAGGAAATATTTGCTGCTCAAAGCTCGATATTTGATCAAAAGTCTTTTAAATTGAATCTGATTTTTTAAATTGCCATTATTTCCTTTTTTTCACCAATTTTTCTTGAATACCTTTTAGTCATTAAGGCACACAAAATGATGAATAGTTTCCAATCTTTTATTCAGCATAGACCTTAGGCTTTTAGGAGGATTTTATTTTCTTATTCCAGATATAATCATGTTGATGCTATTTGTCATGGTCCAAAACTGGACAGCTTAGTATTTTAAAGCCAGCCCTTCCTATCAATCATTTCAGAAAGAGCAATGGCATTAGCACTACAGGCTTCACAATATTGATTATTCCTAAAGTTATGACTCCAAAAGTTCAATGTGATAACATAACCCTATTTTAGCAATGAAAAGGTTGAAGGAGAAAGGTTAACATGTTTAGCAACTCAACAAACAACCTTTGGCACAGCCACACTGCAATGTAAATTCAACATATTTTTTTCTCAAACTTATTCAAATGCATTTGAGGCTTGAAATCTATTAAAATTTGAATTGTATTTAACTATTTTTAATATGTGACTTTTCTCTGTATGATATAGAAATAAGACAGAATGTTATAATGCTACTTTATTGATATTGGTATAAGCCACTGGTTCCCAACCTTTTCTTGGCCATGCCCCACC
>NW_006363367.1:0-733 GCF_000327345.1 Myotis davidii
CAACTGTGTGGGGCGTTGGCACCTGTAACGCCCACACTGTTCAAGAGCCAACTGTATTTACCGATATATGCTACTGTGCTAAATTCTTTAAACAAGACTATATGGGTGAATTATAGACAGAAGAGAATCTCTGGAATATGATACTTATCTCTGACTCCCCTCCTTCACAAACTATCGGCAACTTGAAGGCAGGTATGAGGTCTTCACTGCTGTACCTTCTATGCCAAAAAGAGATCTTGGAGTATATTGGGTCTCAATAAATACATCTGATGAATGAATTAAGGCAGGGATAGAGAAGAGGTAGAGGCCTAGAGGTGAGGGACAGGTACAAAATGAATCTCTAGAAGGAGTGCAAAGCAGCTTTGACCTTCAAATAGTAACTCTCATTCAACAGTGTTAGACAGAAAGGCCAAACAGAAACTCAGAGAAAGTCAGGGTCACAGAGAAGACTGTGGAGTGGGATGCCCTTTCCCATCATAAAAAATGAAATTGGACTCTTGACCTCTGAAGACCACTTATTTGCCTCTTCATCTAGTTTATGTTTAATTATTAAAATGAACCTACTATTTAAATGACAATGAGTCAGGTCTACCATGCCTATCTATAAAGCATTTTTATCTCCATGAAGTCAGACCTGATGCTTGGGGCCAAAGATCTAGAAATCTTCCATGGGCCTAGCCTTCCTCATTTTCTAGTATAGATAGTTATACTAATAAAAGGGTAATATGCTAAT
>NW_006363368.1:0-733 GCF_000327345.1 Myotis davidii
CATCGTCCAATAGATTGTTCAGGAAGGGCTCATGGATGCAGAATTCCCTGCTCTTGCATCTTGAAACTGCTGTTCTATAACCTTGACACTTGGGAAAGAAGTTTGCCTACTGATAAAATTCTAGGTTCATACATTCTTCCCTTGAGGTTTTTGTAAAATGCTGCCCCACTGTTGCCTTGCTTTGTATTTCTTGAGAAGCCTGATGACAGTTTAATTCTCCCAACGGTAAGTTATTTGATCTCTTTGCTTGAAAGCCCTGACAATTTATTTTCTTTATCTTTGAAGTCTGTTACTTTACCAGGACACCAGAGTTGATCATTCTGAGTGCATTTTCCAGATATCCGTTGGGATCTCTCAATATTTAAAGAAAGCTTTATTGAATCATATTTTTGTATTTATTATCTTCCATGGTTTTGTTTTCCTTCTTAAGGGACTCCAGTTACAGATAGGATGTTTTCTTTCCTGTCTTTCCATGCAACCACTTTCTAATTCTTTTTGCTTTCATTGGTTTCTTTTTGACTGTCCTAAATTGTTTATTGGGTAAGAATTGTACAGACATTACTTATATTAGCCATAACGGCGGAGCTGGAGAGTATTACACCTTCTCTAAGCTGGACGGCGAGAACCACCAATAACATGGTGGAACTTGGGGCCCTTTCCAAGGCCAGGGCTCTGGTAATCAGCAGACAACAGACCTAGAATCTCCCTGTGCTTGTGGACTGGTTTGGTGATC
>NW_006363369.1:0-733 GCF_000327345.1 Myotis davidii
TGACCTTTACTTCTGAAGATAAAACATGGTCTTTCCTTTGTAAAGTGTTTTCCAAATAATGTTTGTACGCATTAGCTCGTTTAAGCTTCACACCTTAGCATACATTATCATTCTGTACAGGTAGGGTAGAGTTTAATCTTGTACACAAAAATTCAATAACATTTTTCTCTCCTTAGGAGATACTAAGCTTTTTAATTAAAAAAAATATATTGTCAGGCCAGAAGAACAATTTATTACTTTGTAGGCATTACATATCATGCATTGTATGGATATTATGTAATTCAAAATAACTTAATTTACCCTTTAAAGTAAAGCATTGCAGATTATGAAGTTATCTCTGATGCAACTGTGCTTTCTCTTATGCAATTAGCATAAATTGTACTTTTTCACTAAATAGCCTCCACATATTATTGCATGTAACCAGAAATTATTCGTCTATTTTGCATCCACTTGTACAGTATATGCTTTCTATGGAGTGTGCATTTATTTCAACACATTTAGATCATATATGTCTAGAAACTGATTCTATGTCTTCTTCTTCATTTTATCTTTCCTCGTCTACTTTTATTTACTGTGGCTGCAAATCAATACATCTTACCTTACAGCCTAACTCAGAACAAGATGGGAAGGTTCTCCGATCACCATATTAAACATGAAGAAGGGTAGTGTTCGAATTTAGACAGAATAAAGAATGAAGCCCGGCCAGTGTTGCTCAGTGGTTGAATGTCAACCC
>NW_006363370.1:0-733 GCF_000327345.1 Myotis davidii
CTTTTTGAAACAGTTGTCCAGCCACACTGGTGCTCTTTCCAGGACGTCTTATTTTCTGTAATATGGATAGGCTGAGAGTTTCCCAAATCTTCAAGTTCTGGTTCCTTGTTGTTTAACAGTTCCTTTCGTTTATCCATCTACTCTTATAATAAGCAGCAAGAAGAAACCAGGCTGTACCTTCAACACCTTGTTCGGTAATCTCTGCTAAACTTATACCCTCTGGATGCCCAAAATTTATGAGGCCAGATACAAACTCCTACCATAAAAATATGTTCTGACCTTTCTTCCATTACCATGAGTTGTGAAGATGGCAGAAACCACTAGGAAACATTCTGCTCTGCGGAAATGAAATGGAGGAAAAACAATGTTGCCTTTTTCCAGTGTTCATGAGAAAGTTTGCTTATGCTTTACTTTTCTAAGCAGCAGTCCTTCTATATATTGTATTTCCTTTTATTTTAATAAAATGTTTCTATACAAAGCTGCACACCTGGAATGTGTACCTCATTTTATCAAGAACCTCAAAATATTCAACTTCTTGGGAGACATGGAGAGTCACTCTGTATTTCTTCTGGGCTCTGGTCCTATAAAGGGGAGAGCAATATTATAATGGCCTTCATCCACACCCCTTCCTAAGTCCTCCAACAGACATGAGTTTCCTGAGCCACAGACTCTGCCTCCCCCAGTAACAGATGGAAGGGTATCTATTAATATTCATCCTTGCAGCTCGAGGCCC
>NW_006363371.1:0-733 GCF_000327345.1 Myotis davidii
TTTCCTCGTGTGAATCCAACCTCAAGTCAACAAGGACTCCAGGGCTACGGGATCCAGGACAGCTGGAGGCCCCAGGCCAGTTGCTGGGACTGCTTTGCCAACCCATTTCCCGAGCCATTAATAATGGGGCAGAGGTGCCAGAGCAGGTGGGGGGCGAGAGGGTGTGGGGGGGTGGGAATGTTCCTATAACTCGAAGGTTCCTGGCCAGGACAAGAATGGAGCCGGCGCCTGCACTGGGGTGTGATGAAGTGTGCCTCCCACAGGGAAAGCGGTTATTTCCCCCCGAATGGAAGTTAGAGGTCCCTCAGGAACCCCTCCCTTTTCCATTCTGAGGGGAGCTGGGTACTGTTCCAGTTAAATACAAGCCGAGGAGCACTTAGGAGGATGAGGGGCGGTCCTCAGTCCCTGTCCAATGGCCAGGGGTGGGTCCAGCTTCTGCATCGGGTCTGGCCTCCCTGCGCTCTGGCTGCTCAGACCAGTGACCTGGGGTGCCCACTACTCCCCACCACGGCTCTCCAAACACATGCACTTACCACGGGGCAGCCAACTCCCGGAAACAGCAGGCAAGTCTGGGAAATATTCACATGACTGCCAGCCAGTCCCTTCTCCAGGTCGAAGCTCAGGCCACAACGGGCTCAGGGAAATCAACATCACCTGGCCATGGAGGTAGCCCATCCCAAGCTCCCCAAAGCAATCACTAGCTGGGCTCACACACACTCACACACACACTCAC
>NW_006363372.1:0-733 GCF_000327345.1 Myotis davidii
CAGATCTCCAACATAACCTGAGGACCTACTGTACTGAGGGTTAGGGTTTACTTCTTGCTTCACTTCCTCCCACATTTATCTGTTTTATGCATTGAGCTTCCACATAGCATGTTACCTGGAAAATGGAGTTCTGCTTTAGAACAAAGTCAGTTTTTAAGGAAGGCATTAAAGTGATAGATGTCCAGGTGACAATTTTACAGATGAAGAGAATTATATAAAATGATGATATAAAGAGAAATAAATAGACAGAAGGAATCAGGGCAGGTATGGAATAGCTAGTCTCTTTCACACCTTCATTAGCTTAAACCTTTTAAAAATTTACCAGTTGAATTAAGCAATCCTTGTTTCCATTATTCTCAATCTAGGGAACACATACAGTCATGTGCCAGCGTATGCCTAAAGCCACAGAATAAATTAATGTCAGCCATTATTAGTATTATTATTGATATTGTTGGTATTAGTCATATAGCACCAATCTCATTTAAAATTAATAATACTAAAATAAATTTGGATATGTTATTGAATAAATCTAAAGTTCAAGTAAATTTTAAGATAAAACACCATTCTTCTTGGAAATTTTGTACTTGCTGAGAACCAATGTGGTCTACACTTCCAGGCCCCCAGTGTGTACAGTTGCTCTTGACTACTATTTGGAATGCTTTTCAATAAAAAGCACTAAATAATAGTAAAGCCCTATCAAAACATGCCCCATGGTAGTTTCCTCAAAAAACTA
>NW_006363373.1:0-733 GCF_000327345.1 Myotis davidii
CCAGCCATTGAAATGATTGCAATTTGGAAAAATGTTAGATGGAGGCACATTAGAAAAAAGATTTCACCCTATCTCAGGCTGCTGCTTTGAAATAACTCATGTTTCTTTCCCACCTCGAAATTGTCATTTTTCCAATTCTCCTTTTTGGAAGTTTCAATATGCAAAGCTTTGACAACGATTTAGGAAACTGAAATCGCTACCCACTGTGTGTGACATTTGCTTGAAGATAATTTATTTGGCTCCAAGTTGGCGATTGTTGAAATGGGGGAGACAATGAGATGCATGCACAGGTTTATTGTTTAACGGAAGGAAATCGGTCAAGGTGGCCATTTAATTGCAGGCTGTGAAAAGCCTTTATCTGATTATACATCTTTGAATGGATATTTTCTTATTCAGTTTCATGTAGAGTTTTATGTAACAATTGGAATTCTTGTACCTTTGCCTGCATTGTGTCATATCTCCACCTTTGTCCTTTCTCTCACTTTACTTTGGGCTGATGGTTAGTTAGTTCCCTGCATCAGATAAAATAGTTTCTATTGTAAATGGCAGAAAAGTCCACTCAAACAGGTTTAACCAACAAAAGGTAACTGTTGGCTCATCTAACTAAAAAGTAGAGATTGAGTCAGGCTTTCAGTGGTTTGACCAGGGCTGAGTTCTCACTCTCAAGCTATCTGAGGAAAGTAGCTTTAAAAAAATTCTATAGCAATGCAGATCGATACTTTAAAAAATATAT
>NW_006363374.1:0-733 GCF_000327345.1 Myotis davidii
GGCATTATTTTACTGCCAGATTGACTTTTTAATCTTTTTTAGTAAAAACAAATGAACAAACAAACAAACAAAAAACCCTTAACTAACATGTGATGCCAAATTAATTTACCCAACTCTCTATTATTTATTGAAATTCCAGTATAAAAACTGGAATTAATGGTAGTATGCTGTAATAAATATGCTTATTTATAGTTTGGTGTGTCTCAGACCATTAAACTCAGAATAAATTCCCATAATTACAATAAGTAGGTGGAAATGTATGAGCATTTAAAAAGATTTCTTATAAATTTTACAAATGACTATCCAGAAAATTCAGATCTTTTTACATGCCCAGAAAGTGCAGGTGAATGTCATACCTCAAGCTGAATACCCAGGGACAGAACCCAAATCTTCCATGAGGCATCACCTTTGATGAAAGAGATGCATATTCTTGACTTCATGATGTTAAGTACCACCAAAATCTCCCAAAGCATTGAAGACAGAATGATGATCCAGAGGGCTGTTCTTTGAATTGGTTCTAAATAAAACAAACAAAAAAGTGTATAAGCTAGAAGAAGCATTACCAAAAGATAAAGAAAATGTGTGAGTGGGTGGGTAGAGTAGGCTTACTATTTTTGAAACCAGTTATTTCTGTCGTGCGGGTGGCAGGCAAATTTCATATTAGTGAAAACACTTCATAGTGAAAAGACAAGCCCTGCCTGGACCAGAGAGTTGTGTTTTTTGTTTTTGTTTT
>NW_006363375.1:0-733 GCF_000327345.1 Myotis davidii
AAAAAAAAGAAGCACTAATAAAAATCTGTGCTTTGAGACAACATTCAACAATCCTCTAGTATCCAGGGCTGCCAAAATACTGTGACCTATCCAGTGCCACAGAATCTCGCTCATGCTCCTGGGCACCATATCTAAGTGTGACAAACTTTTAATACCTTCGCTTTATTATAATCTGAATTGTCACTATCCATAACTCATAACTCTCCTATCTCAATCTGTACAAACTTGGTCTTCACATTAATGGCGATGGTCCTTCACAGAAGTTAGAGCCGTACTCCCAATACTTGTCCTTCTATTAAAGCGTCCAGGTCCCCGGTTTTCCTCAGGACCAAGGCTGATGTGATGGCCCCAGGAGGCTGGTTTGCTCCCCGAAGCAGGACTGGGCTCTCGCACAGTCTGCACATTTAGACCGATGCTTTGTGGACCCTCCTTGTGAACTTTCTCCTAACAGACCGACGCATCCCTGTCTATCACAAGAGAATACTTCTGGCTCTAGGACTTCCAGTTTTCTTCCTTTTTTTTCCCTTTTCCTAATGAAATGTCCCTTTTGTGTTGTCATTTTGATGGAGAAACAGAATTATAAGTGCTGGTTAAGTGTACTGCTAGCCGGCAAAATCCTCCTTGCCCCTAATTGGGCTGACCTACAATTTTCAAAACCTACAGTACTAAGTGTTTTTAAATAATAAACACTTACTATGCAATATGTTCTTTGGAAATGTGAAAAGAAATATCT
>NW_006363376.1:0-733 GCF_000327345.1 Myotis davidii
ATGTGAGAGAGAAACATTGATTGGTTGCCCCCTATAATTGCCAGGATTAGGGATTAAACCCATAATCTAGGTTTGTGCCCTGTCCTGAAATGGAACCCACACCGTTTGGTGTATGGGGCCTATATTCCAGCCAACTTATCTGCCAGAATTCCTTTCCTGCAATTTTGCAGTCTTTACCTCAATGAACCTGTTCCCTTTGTCAATATCGGAAATCATACTCATTTCCAAGACTTAACTTGAATTTCACCCAAAGTCTTAACATCCCCCCATTGACATAGATCTCTCCTTTTTCTAAACTGCCATGTCATTTACTTTTGCATATTATAGCACTTGCTACATTATGTTATATGTTAGAGTTATTTGTGCATACGTTTCATAAATGCATTAGCTCTTCGAGAGTTATTGCTAGGAATTAGTAATTCAGTTATCCTCATCAAACTCTAACACATAAAAACTTTTAGAGCTTATAGATACTTTAGAGTTCATGTGTTTCACAATAGGAGCTTAATAAATGCAAGTAGATTGCATGATGGATAAAACAATAGAAGGAAAGAGGTGGGAGAGAGGTATATAAGATATCGAAAGCACCTATTACTGTGTGATTTGAATGGAATCAAATGATACTGTCTGCATCAGTGTAACTAACAACTGGCAATGCCTTCCAGGCTGGCCAAAACATGATAAAGTATTATTTTAAATTCACCAGATATTTTATTGATTCTGTAGAGTGTTA
>NW_006363377.1:0-733 GCF_000327345.1 Myotis davidii
ATCCCGCTCCCTTCCTCTCTGTAAAAACTCAATGTATATATTTTTTAAAATAGTAACCTAGCAAGCTAATACAAATGCTATTTAAGCACATGCAACACTAGTTTTAACCATAATTAAAGGACAGTCAAGTGTACTTCATAGCTCCCCACCCATGAACTCTTTCATTATTCTATGCTGTAATACCCAGGTCATTTAATCAGTCAGCATTTATTTACATTAAACAATTTTTGTTGTTGGAAGTACAGATGCTGTGGGAGTGCAGAAAGGTACAGAGAAGGTTGTGTTTCTTTACCTCAACTTGTAGGAACATTATACTATAATATCCCTGAAGAACTGATATTTAACCTAAGGCCTCTAGGATATTTAGGATTAGTCAGCAAGGTAGAAGCAAAGAAAGATTAGATAAAGGTAGCACAGGACACAGGGGCCAGTTTATGTGGAGTTTCATACACATCATAAAGGACTTGACACTTTAACCTAATGGCAATGGGAAGTCACTGAAGAATTCAGCAGGTCAGAGGGATTAGACTCCCAAAGGCTATTTAGCTTAGAAATTTAGTTTGTATCAACCACAGTAATTCCACCTTTCTTTTCACCTGATATCAGGCTCAGCACCTGCTGTATGCCTCAATGAAGGAAAAGTGTGATTATGCTACTTTTAGGACACATGTCCTAGTTCGTATAAAATGGTCTCTTCTTGCCCTTGCTGGTTTGGCTTAGTGGACAGAGTGTC
>NW_006363378.1:0-733 GCF_000327345.1 Myotis davidii
AAAAAAAAAAATCAGCTTTTGAACATTTATAAAGGCATTAACAAATTAAACTCAAAACTCCACCTTATTTTCTGCAATTATTAAATAATATTATGTAGCACAAGCAATATCTTAAAAAATCAAACTTGGTCTTTGCACCATTAGAGGCAAACCAGTGGGGAACCTCCCATCAACCATTGCCCTGCACTCTACCTTAACTTGCTGGTGCTTGATAATCCACTGATGTGGTTCCCAACGTAGAGGAGAGGCAGGGGAAACAGCTTCGATGAAAAAGAATGAATATTTGGTTAGAACCCCAATTACATGTTTTCCTGTAGATATAAAACAGTGACATTCACTCCCCAGCAGGGTTAAGCAAGTACTTCTGAGTCCCCTTCCCTGCAATGCATGTGAACTGTCCAGAACCCAAAATACACTCACAAGTTTCTCCATGTGATCAAAACGGTTAGGTGGACATTGACACCCATACTCATGGGGGAGCTGGATAGAAACAGAACTCTTGACCTTGTCCATATTAATAGACTATGCTTCTAAAGGAGGGCGCTGGACAAAGAACTCTCCTGAGTAGCGACCCCTGGTTGGTGAGTTAAGGATGGGTGTTCACAGCTTATGCATCAAGTTCAAAAGGCTGTGAAAAGGTGTGCAAACTTCTGTTATCTGTGCTTACATTCACTCTTCTGGGCAAAGACAAAGTTTGTGCAGAGCAGCTACAGTGTTTGGACAGGTTCAAGCC
>NW_006363379.1:0-733 GCF_000327345.1 Myotis davidii
TTCACAGGTGATTCTAATGTGCAGCCAAAGTTGGTACAGTAAGTCCTAACATAATATTTTTGACAGGTTCTGTAACTTTAAGGGGATCAATGTATAACAAACCAGTTTTATCATAGGCTCAGTGGAATAAACAAGAGTTAAGTTCCTACAGTAACTCATCAATTTTATAATGAAAAGATGTTGCACAAAACAATATTACTTGAGGGCCTGCTGTACAGCTAGCTATACTCAGGTGAACTAAGATCATTATGTGAAAAGTGACTGAATATAAAGAATAGGTAATTTCCACTGAAGTAGAACTCATAGAAAATCCACATGAGAAATTTAAATACAAAGACAAAATTGAATTTTTAAGGGAAATACATTAGTAGATGAAATATTTTCATGCACTGTGATCAAGGATTTTGAGTTGGAAATTCAATGAACAAAATAGAAGTGAGATGGTCACCATTAAGAACCAGTTAAGTCTTATGTAATTTCAAGTGGAAGAAGCACCTTAAAATTCATAGCAAAAAATGGAAAAAGATGGAAAATGAGTGAAAAGATAAATGACTTGGTGTACTTATATATGAGTTATAATATGGAACATATAGCCTGCATAAAAAAAGTAGAGAGAAATAAAATTTGACTCAATTAGTAGGAAAAAAAATGTTCACTGTGTAAATAATGCATTGACTGTATATTGGAAATCTTCCATGAGGTTTAGGAAAGACTAATGTAAAACAAAGTAAAA
>NW_006363380.1:0-733 GCF_000327345.1 Myotis davidii
AAAATGCTTTATTTTCTCTCTTCCCGAGTTATATAGTACAATTTGTACTGAGAAATCCCTTCCATGGAAACAGTTTTCCAATCAAGCTTAAGTCTGATCGACCATCTACTGCAGAATATGAACACATAAACTCAGCATAAGAAAGCAAAGATAATTAAATCTTTCACTTTGGATGAATGCATAAAGAAAATGTAAATTTAACAAATCATCCATATGGCAGGATTAAAGAAATAGCTTTTGTCTTCAACTGCTTTAGGACAGAGTGCTGGCAATTAATTATGTAAAAATGATGTCAGGAAATGACACTTTTAAATGTAGCAGCATGTGCTCTTTTTTTTCAACAGCAAATAATGCAGTGTGAATCCTCTGGGCAGGTGCTGATTTCTCAGAACAAATAATAACCTCTAGTTTTTGTATCTCCACTGCACCTGGCTAGAGCAAAGGCATTGACAAGTTGTTATTGATGCTTGTGCAAAATATATTTGCATCTGAGTGTTATAGGTAGAACTGTAAACGTCAGTTGTCTCATAATTATAAAACCATCCATTTGCTCATATGAAAATTGTTCACAATTTACAGCATCTTAAAAATAGCAAGTCTCTCAAGGTTGACTTTATGAAACTGCAAAATGTCTGAAGTGATTATAGGTAGACTAGGTTTCAATTCCTACTTTAACAGCTTCCATTTTAGGGACTTTGGCTAAATTCCTTATACCATCTGAATGCATGGTGTT
>NW_006363381.1:0-733 GCF_000327345.1 Myotis davidii
TTGTGTGATATTAAGTCCTCTGCAGTGTTGAGATTTCCTTTTATGTTCAAACTTGCCCCTGATGTTTCTAGAACAAGAGAGTACTCAAGCGAAGTAAGTTCATCTGTGAAGGAAAATTTGAGGTGCATAATCTTTTTCCAAAATATCTATTCTTGAGCCTATTTCCCTTTCAGTATCCAAAATTATTTTTTCCTTCAAATAAATCTAAATCTTCCATATATTCAATGTGGTCAAATTGTCTTCATAAGGAAGCTAAGAAGAATGGAAGAAATAAAGGAAATTCATATAGGAGCTGCTTCCTCTCAGTTGATGGTCTGGCCTATTTTATTAATTGGCTGAATGACTGAGATGATAGGCACTTTAAAGTCAATCAACTGAATAAATGTATTAAATATTTATTCACATAAGTATAAACTTGAGCTACTTTTTATTGTCCTCTGACAGCAACCCATAAATATCTTCAATTATAGCACAACATGTACCACCTTAATAATAAGTTTTCATCAGCATATTATGAATTATTTGAAAGTAAGAACCATCATAATATCCACCAGGGTGTCTGACAATTGCTTACTGTATGTTTCTAGGATGAATAATTAAAGATTCTAAATAGATGACATCACTAGATGTAAGCATATAGTCTTTTGTATGAAAAACTAATGATCAATGTTTTTATTTAGAGATCAATATTACATGGCTTACCTAAGGTTATAGCCTTTATAAGAATGGAGTT
>NW_006363382.1:0-733 GCF_000327345.1 Myotis davidii
TGTGTGACCTTGAACAAGTTACTTAACCTCTCTATGCCCCAGATTCCTTTTCTGTAAAATGGGAATGATAAGGAGAATTTTCTCTATCATAGATTTGTTGAGTGATTAAATACAGGGCAATAGTCAAAATATTTAACAAATGGCATGGCAGCAATGTGATAAATGAATGAATGATTGCAAAAATGGCTGAAGGACTGAATAACTAAAGGATTCCAGAATTTGCTCACGATCAAGAATGGGCCAGAAGCTCCAGGTGAGTGGGCTGTAGAAGCTAGAAATCAGAGGAATCAAGATGAGATTGGTTACCACTGAGACTGTAGAAAGACAGAGTCGTGGTTCTCCTCTCCCAGAGTTCTCCCCAGTCACAGATGCCAACTCCAATTTTCCAGCTCAAATATGCACACCTAATAGAGATCCCTTAATCAACATGATGGCCAACATGTAATGAAAAAGTACTATGTGCTGAGCCCCTTAATACATTTAACCCTCACACCAACCTTCTAAGTCCCGTTTATTGGATCCCTACTGTGTAGATGAGAAAACACTGAAGCACTGGGATAAGAGACTTGCCTCAGCTAGCAAGTGGAAATGCAGAAATCTTAACCCAAGTGGTCTTCTCTAAAACCCACTGTTCTTCACCCTCATCGTAAGAAGAAAAACTCAACAACAAAATCAGAAAGACCATTCTCCATTCCATTCCTCAGAGGTTGGCCTGTATATTACACTTTTTTTT
>NW_006363383.1:0-733 GCF_000327345.1 Myotis davidii
TTTTTTGGTATTTGTTTCAGTGATATTTGTGATGCAGGGGATTCACATCACTGCTAAAATGCAATTAACTGGGCTGAGATAGGGGTCCTCTTAAATATCCCTTTGCAACATGCAAATGACCACTACTAAGCCTAGGAAAGTAGGAGTAAGGCCAGGGGAGTGAGGTGAAAGCCAATGCCAGCCAGTGCTGGAATCATGGAGAATAATCATTCTAGAATTTAACCTGATTAACTTTTGCCGGAAGAAGTTTTCCTTATGTTCTCAAATTCACTTGCTTTCTCAGTTACAGCTCTCTTGACTGACATCCAATTAAAGGTTTATATTCTCTAGGAATTCTGGGTAATGCAATAATGGTGGTCATGTGATCACTGATGGTACACCTGCAACTCAGGGTGCTCCCTCATGCCACTCCCAGAATTCCTAAAGAAAGAGTAAAACATCCCTTCCCTTCAGAGGAGTATCTGAAGCTTTCACCACTAGACCTATATCTCTCTGCTTCCTTTCTGTCAAGTGTCTGAGAATAGATTCATATTTAGCTAGTGAGAAAAACTTGAATTTCTATCTAGTAGTAATGTAACCATATTACGCTAAACATTGCTTGGAGAAAGAGAAAGCAATAAAGCAAGACAGAAGAACAGGTGCAGAGGAAACAAACAAATATCAGAGCTCCTAAAAAGCAGTTAGTCTCCACTTTAAGATGCTTAAGCTTCCAAGTAAAATATACAAAAAAAAA
>NW_006363384.1:0-733 GCF_000327345.1 Myotis davidii
CATATTATGCTTTTATTATTATAGATAAGGCAGGTTCCTTTTGGAAACTCAGTCCATAGTAAGACTAGTGGAATCCCATGAGCATCAGTGCAGTGCCTTACTTCTTTTGTGGTAACATTACTTTTCCAGTAAGGGATTCCGTGATAGTATTTCACTACAGTGAAAAGATATTTAAGGAAGCTACTGTTCATGTTGCTGTCGTTAGCTTTGTGCCCAGGAAGAAATACCATTATACAGCATAAGTGTTTATTTCATTGAAAACAAGTTGCTGACCCCTCCAGGATGGAAATACACAGTGAAATAAACCTGCCCTGGGGGCAGGATGGCTTCTCCTGGAGTATGGTATTGTATTGGAAGGTCAGGGTTGGACCTGTTCTGTCTAAGCAGTGGCTATACTTCTGGTTGGTCTTAGAGAAGAAGGGTTCATAAGGCTGAGTTTCTATGGCTATTTTGTTCATGGAAACCCATTTAGAAGCCTAATGTGACCTTCCACCGAAACCTCAGCAGCACTGCTATGATTCTCTTATTGAGGAATCAACAGGCTTCATAAAACATTCAGAATAGCCTCAGGCACTTTCAGCAACACTGGATCTGCTGAGTTTTAAGAGCAGGAGTAGAGTCATTCATGTTACTACCTGGACAAGCTGGAAAATTATCATGTTCTCTGGAATTCACTGAAACCAGTTTGGTAAATATGGACTTGTTTATCAATGATTGGGTCTCTTAATGGTGA
>NW_006363385.1:0-733 GCF_000327345.1 Myotis davidii
AGAGGGTTGGAACTTTTAGTCCCACCCTCAGACCTCCAGGGAAAAGAGAGGAACTGGAGGTTGGACCAGTTGCCAATGGCCAATGGTTTAATCAGTCAGGTATATGTAATGGAGCCTCCATAAAAACACAGAACTGGGTTTAGAGAGTTATGGGTTGGTAAATACACTGAGATTTGGGGAGAGTGGCCCCCTCAGAAGCAAAGAAGCTCTACATCAATATCTGGCCCCAGGCATCTCTTCATTGGCTATTCCTGAATTATATCTTTTGTAATAAACTAGTAGTCTAATAAGTAAAGGGATTTCCTGAGTCCTGTGAGCTGCTCTAGCAAGTTAATTGAACACAAGAAATCAGTCACAGGAACCTCTGACTGATAGCCAATTGGTCAGAAGCACAGGTAACAACTTGGGCTTGTGGCTGTCATTAAATGTGGTGGTGACAGGGGAAAGAGCAGTCTTGTGGGACTGAGTCTTCAATCTGTATAATCCAATGCAATCTCCAGGAAGATAGTGTCAGAATTCCGCTGAATTGTAGGGCACCCAGCTAGGTGCCAGAACATTGCTTGAATGTGTGGGGAAGTTCCCCTCCGCATATTGAAAATTGGGCCTGGGAACTCAGAAGAGTGATCCTATTTGATTCTCAAGGAAACATATGTAATACAACTATTTGTTGTACACAGACTCCACTATAATACCCTGCACCTTATCTATACTAATAAAAGGGTAATATACTAAT
>NW_006363386.1:0-734 GCF_000327345.1 Myotis davidii
TAAAATATAAAGAATATAACCATTTTTTCTAATACCTTATGAAGGTGGTATTCTCAGGCCTTTGGCTTAAAATACTAAAATGGGTTCTGAATCTAAATTAGACGTGTGTCAAGTCTTTGATCCTAGACAGTTTCTGAAATCCAAACTTCATAATGATCCAAAGAAGACTTGAAAGTGGCAAAGCCTTCCTAGTGCCTTACCTATTCTGACTGGGGCGGTGGGGGGGGGGAGGTATTTTAATCTCCTAAATGACTAGGTTAATAGCCAGGGCATCAGTGTGGATAATCATCTATAATCAGATATTCAGGTATAGCAATATAATGCCTTCTCCTATTATCACTCCTTTCAAAAAATTGAAAGCCAAACATAAAGTTGCCTGTTCTCACCTGTGGGATATGTTTGCTCCCCAGGGAGTATTTGGCTAGGTTGGAGACATTTTTAGTTATCACTACTGGGAGTGGTGTGCTGATGGATAAAGACCAGAGATGCTGCTGAACTTCCTGCTCAAAACAGCTCCCATTAAAAAAAAAAAATTATCTGACCCAAATTGTCAGAAATGGTAAGGATGAGAGACCTTGATGTAGGTTAAAGCACAACAAATAAATTCTACCTGAGGCTGTGGAATGAACAGGGACAGTTAGAAGCCAAGAAGAAAACATTTCCTCCCTACATGTAAGAGGGAAAAACTCACCTAAACCACCGTGGCTCAGTGATTGAGCATGGACCTATGAACA
>NW_006363387.1:0-734 GCF_000327345.1 Myotis davidii
AGTCCATGGGCTGACACTCTAACCACTGAGACAAACAAGCTAGGGCATAAGCATTGCTTTTAATCCAAACTTAGTAAACACCTACTATGTTATTCAATGCAGTCTCCAAGTCTCTTGGTGAAACAATATCAATATATCCTACTTACTAGAGAGTTTCTGTTCAAGATGAAGTTTTACTTAAAAGAACAATTAACAATGGTGACAATTTGTCAAAGGTTGGTGTAAGATAAGTTGCTTGTAGCATAAACAAAACTGTGCACCTTAAGTTTTTGATCATATCTGGTGTATACATGCAAACTCCCATATCCACACACATATCTATCTGACATACTTTCTTAGAATAGCGGTGACAGCCCTTCATAAAGGAGCCTCCTGTGCATGACCAACCTTGGCTCTCACTATCTGCAGCATGACCTCCAGCTGCAGGAAGCTGATCCTGAGCAAGTTTCTCCTGCTCTGCTTGTTGGCAGACACTGGGATGGCCTTCCAGGACTCTCTTGTCGCCCTCTTCTCACTGTGACACTGAAAGTATCTTCACAAAACCCGTCCAAATGGTATTGTGGGCCTTTCTGTGTCCATAAACACCTTTATTATAAAAGTCATTACAGCTATTTTAATTAGTTGTTAAACATTTGTCTCCAGCACAATGCAGAGAGCTCCTAGAGGGAAAGTAGATTCCAGTTTGTCTCTGTCTCTCCATTCTGGCCTGCTCTTCACCATTAAGCACTGCATGT
>NW_006363388.1:0-734 GCF_000327345.1 Myotis davidii
GACCCACAGGTTGAGAACCATTGGTCTAGAGGAGACTTGATTTCCCAGCTAGGAGTTGTTCCCAGCAAGAGGGTGAGACTGGGATGTGATAGGCATTTTTCAGGAATTAAGGTTCTTTTGTCTAATAGAGAGACTGTTCTTAAGACATTCCAGAAATAGGAGAAATGCTGGGATTCTGTGTAAAGCAAGTTATGTATCGTGTCTGTATATGTTGAATGATCATGTATTGATTCAGTGCATCCTCTGTTGTATAATTAGTACGCTATGGACAGTACAGGTAGTTGATTGGTACATTGCACTGTCTTATTTCTGATTTATTTGCATCTTATTTCTGACTTACTAGAATCTTGTTTCTGATTTACTTGAATCTCGTTTTCTGCCACTCCAAAAATTCCCACTCCATCAGGATTCTTAGAAAAACACATTCTTGGTGTCTCGCACTTGGGTTTGTGGCAAAGATTGAGCAGGTTAAGTCTCTTCTGTAGAGCCAGACTACTTTCCTGAATCCCCCCCTTTTCTTGTTGGGATGAGTAATATGGATCAGGTTGTGGTTTTCCTTTAGTGTTTCTGTTGGCCTGGCGATCAAAAGTTGAACAACAACAAAAAAACCTTTGTTAATGAAGACTAACATTTCTGATATTCAGCTGTCTTACATTATTAGATATGTTTTGAAAAAACTACTTAGAAGCCCTGTCCGAATTGCTCAGTTGGTTAGAGCGTTGTCCTGATACACC
>NW_006363389.1:0-733 GCF_000327345.1 Myotis davidii
GCTGTTCAGCCATTTGGTCAATTTTCATATTATGCCTTTGTTATTATTATAGATAATCTATAAGAATACATTTAAACACCACTAGACCTAGATGTTCACAGGTGTGCTACAGCACAGCTATTACCCTCTAATGCCTGTGCTGCCTCCGGCTTGCAGAGCTCCAACTGAAAGAGAAGGGGTTAAGTAAAGACGTGTCTATACCATGACTCATACAAAGTTGACTGCCCCGAAATCAACCAGTGATAAAGCACTGCAGAAGCAACTGGCTACCAAGCTGCTTGCAAGAGTGACCCTCTACTGGAGGGGTGAAGAACCCTCATCATTCCAGGCCTGGTACCGTGGCACTTCCTGAAATGAGATGTTATCAAAAGTCCACTGAACTTCGGATTCGCAAACTTCCCTTCCAGCACCTGGGTTTGACTTTCATCCATTTCTTTTGGCAGTCTAAGTGTCTCCTCAAGATGGGATCTCAAGCGACTTAGATTCTTTTATTTGAAATGTATCTTATAGGCCATCTAGGCCACCCCTGCAATTTTATACCTGAAGAAGCAAAATCCTAGGGAAGCAGGGCTGTGTCCACCTGCACACTGCAAAGTGGGGACTACTCACATCTCCCTTCCATGTAGGTGACCACCAAAACCCAGCCTGGTGCTCTGAGGCATGCAGTGAAGGTAATGGCTGGTCATGTGGATAAAACATTTTGATAAGCCGAAACCGGTTTGGCTCAGTGGAT
>NW_006363390.1:0-734 GCF_000327345.1 Myotis davidii
GAGCTAGGCTGGGAGCAACATGGAGGCACATTCCTCTAATAGGTGAGGTGGCACCTTTGGCAACCAAGTTTGGGTTCATCAGCTGTTCCATCTAATCTTTTCTTCTAGACTGCGAGCTCCACAGGGGAATGACTACAGCTACTTTAGCTCCTGTGCTTAGCATGATGAATGGCACATAGTAAATGCTCAATAAATAGTGAATGAATAAGGCATGGCCATTTGGGGAGTTAGAAAGTGTTACAAAAGCATTAGCTATTGTTGTTATTTGGGGGTGTTGTAGTTGCAGTTGTTCTTCCTCATGTAATTGTCTGTGGTGACAAATGGAAAAAGACAATTTCCTTCTGAAAACCCAAACCTTAAAAATGAAGAAATCCATTAGTTTTGTCAAGTCAACACTGAGGCATGGCTTTTCTTGGTCCAATTTCCTTCCCTTGTGAGGGATGTTACTTCATACCCAGAGAGTGACTGACATGCCAGAGCAATACCCAATCCTAAGGGATGGAAGGAGCTAGGGGGATGGTGTCAGGTAAGAGACTGCTACACACAAGTCACTGCCACAGATGGATCCATCCTCCCCTTTTCCTGCACACTACCTGCCAGCCCTTAAGTAGCTTCTAATGACTTAATTACTTGATAATTAAGGGGGATATTCTCAGGGGACACATGCTGCTTTTATTTATTTATTTTAATGGATTCTTACTGTCTTCAGAGAGGAAGGGAGAGGTAGAGAGAGG
>NW_006363391.1:0-734 GCF_000327345.1 Myotis davidii
AACATTGATGTGAGAGGGAAACATCTATCAGTTAACCACCCAGACTGGGGATCATACCTGCAACCTTTTGATGTATAGGACGACGCTCCAACCAACCTAGCTTTGTTTTTGTTATAAAAGTTGATAAGTTGAAAGTTTGAAGTAGAGAAGTTCTTATATGTATATATCTTTGGACCAAAAGAGCCTCTACTATGTTACACTGTAGTAAGAGTAAGAATGGTTATGCTTAAAAGTCTATTTTAAGCCGTGTTATACTGTACTTTAAATTCAAAATTAGAGGCAATAAACTATATCTTCTCCTGCATTTTCTGCCCCACCACTAGCAACTAGTTTTTCTAGTTGCTTTTTTTGTTTTTAACTTACTTTGTGTTACTTATTTAAAAAGTAATGCCTGGTTTCTTGGATATGACACCAAAAGCTCAAGCAACAATAAAAAAATAAGATATATTGGATTTCATCAGAATTTAAAACTTCGTTTATCAAGACACTATCAAGAGAGTAAAAAAGACAACTCACAGAATCAGAGAAAATTTTTGCAAATCATGTATTTGATAAGGGATTAATATCTAGAATATGTAAAGAATTCCTACAACTCAACAAAAAAAGAGCAACAAGCAACCCAGTTCAAAACTGAGCAAAGGACTTGAATAGACATTTTGCCAAGGAAGATATACAAATTACCAATAAGTACATGAAAAATACTCAGCATCATTAATCATAAAGGAAATGCAAAT
>NW_006363392.1:0-734 GCF_000327345.1 Myotis davidii
TTTCCTTCTCTTTTTTAGGTTATTATTCTCATCGGGAAACTGTGAATGGCTCATGGTACATTCAAGATTTGTGTGAGATGCTGAGAAAATTCGGCTCCTCCTTAGAGTTCACAGAACTCCTCACACTGGTGAACAGGAAAGTTTCTCTGCGCCGAGTGGACGTTTGCAAAGACCTAAGTGCAATTGGAAAGAAGCAGGTCCCCTGCTTTGCCTCCATGCTAACTAAAAAGCTGCATTTCTTTCCAAAATAGAAATAAGGCTGTTGTTGTTTTTTTAATCTATTTGTAGTCTAAATAGATTTCTCTTTTTATATAAATAAGTGTCACGAGATTGAAGCTTATGGTAAAGCAATTTAAAATTCTTTAAGGTTTAATGAGAGAACTTTAAAAAAAAAAGTTCATATTGGACATGGTGAAAGGGTTTGGTAGATAGAGAAACTAAATCCTAGGGAATTACTATAAATAAAAATCAACAAACATTTGTAATACTTGATTTTTTTTTTTTAAGTTGCAGGGTTACTCAAAATATCTGGCTGATTTAACTTGTATTTTGTGAATTTTTAAATAAAGTTTTATAATGTTTTTAAAGATTTTGAAACACAAGAATAATTCATGTTTTTATCAGATTTTTCTAATTCATATTTTTATTCATTTATATAATTTACTAGAGGCCCAGCGTGCATGAAATCGTGCACAGTTAGAGTCCCTAGGCCTAGCCTGGCCTCCATCACATGG
>NW_006363393.1:0-734 GCF_000327345.1 Myotis davidii
TAAACTAAAAGCTAAAACTATCAAGTTTCTAGAAGAAAACCAGAGAATATCTTTGCAACCTTGTGTTAGGCAAAGTCTCCTTTTAAATGACAATAAAAAACCCTGACTATGAAAAACTGTTTAATTGGATTCCATCAAAAAATTTAAAATCTGTTCATCAAAAGATGTCAAAAAATCAAAAGGCAAATAAGTTACAGACTGGGAGAAAATATTTGCAACACATACACCCAATCAAGGATTTGTTTTCAGAGTATACACACAACATGTACAACTCAGTAATATAACAACACACAACCCAACTGAAAAATGGGCTACACAATTTAACAGACACTTTATTAAAAAATATAAAGTTAATTATACACCTACCCTATGACCTAGAAATTCCACCTTTAATATTTACCCATAGCTAATGAAGAAATATATTCACAAAAGACTGTACAAGAATGCTTATAGAGTTATATTAATAAATATTTCTGATTTGGAAACAGCATAGTATCCATCAACAGAAGAAGAGAGAAACAAATTGTGGTATAGACATTCCGACACAAAAAGTACGTACTATATGATTTTATATGAAATTAAAGAACAGATAAATCATATGATAGAAATCAGAACAATGATTATCCATGGGTGGTGGGGGTTATCTGAAAGGGGATGAGAGGAAACTTTCTAGATGAAGGAAATGTAATTTTTTTTTAATGTTTTCATTGATTTTAAAGAGGAAGGGAGAGAGA
>NW_006363394.1:0-734 GCF_000327345.1 Myotis davidii
TAACATTGTAATAAGGCCTAGGTCATTTAATCGTTGTAAAGGACTTAGAACGGTGCCTTGAAACACAATATGAGCTATGTGTTTGTTAAATTAAACATAAAATAAAATCCTGTTTCCCCGTTTGTAAGTCAAGATGAATAGACCCATGACCAGAGATGTCCCTCAGTAGATCCAGAATTCGACATATCCTGCCTGGTGAATATCCCAGCACCTTCTATCATTTCCGATTTAAACTGAGGTACTCCTGTGGGCTGCACAAATATAAGTTTGCATGCCTCTTCCTTTTTAACTTAGGTTGTCTATGTTTTGTTTTTCTTGCCTAAAAACCGTAGCCTATTACCACATAAAGCACTCATTTATAAATATGTACAAGGTTTTAACTCCCGGGAATTAATATAAGAAATATTTATAAATGACCTAATTTCTTTGATATTCTGCCTAGACTTAGGATAGGTTAATTCAGTTATTGATTGTATTTATTCAATTCTTCTTGGTGTCTGATCTTTAATTTCTGTAAAACCCAAATTGACAGTTTAGTCTAATGTAGACTAAGTTGAGTATAAGAGCAGAGTTCTCTTTTTGCTACCACTTACTTCCTGTCTGATCTGGCGCAAGTAACCAAATTGCCCTTGTCAGTGCAAGTTCTGTTTCTCCCTCCTCCCCTGCTTACCTCAAAAAAAGGTCATTATAACCTTCAGATTAAAAGCTCTCACACACACCTCTTCTCCTTTTGT
>NW_006363395.1:0-734 GCF_000327345.1 Myotis davidii
TGAGTTCACATGTCACCTCTGACACACGGTCATAGGTTCGCCATCACTGCACTATGTGATACCACCTAAAGCCTGGCTCTGTTATTCTAGTTCATAAAATAATATGGTGTAATGTTACTTCTTAATGTACTAAAATCCAGTATAATAGAAACACATGCAATTTTTCATCTCTCTAAGTTTTATCATAGGGTATTTAAGTTCTTAAAGATTTAATAAACACGAATATAGAAAGCAAAGCCACGTTTCTCTAAGAGCAGGGCTCATCCCCATTTAATTCAATCTCAGAATATATGATTCATCCTTAAGGAGAGATCCTGTTAGAAAAATATGAAAAACATTGTTCATGGCCATATGTTATTGTAATACAGCATATTTGAATATTTAAAGACACTCCATTTGGTCCAAATCGAAGTAGGCTTTTTTCTTTTGTTGACAGTACGAAGCATATGCTGGGAATAGGAGCATAATTAAGCAGGAAGACACAACAGGGTGCGTGTTGCATTGGGAATGTGCCATGGACTGGGTGTGTACAGTGCGAGGCCAAAAGATAGGAGCCCACAGCCACTGTGGAGATGGCGAAATTCCAGCAGCATATGACCATATGTCTCACAGTATGGTTTTGCCATAGTAACATGCCCTTATTATGAATCATGTTACTTTTCACTATAAAAATATTTCTGCCTGGCTGGTGTGGTTCAGTGTTTGAAAGTCGAACCATGAACCAGGAAGTCACT
>NW_006363396.1:0-734 GCF_000327345.1 Myotis davidii
GTGTTGCCACATCAAACGGAAACTTAGATAACTTTCACGTCCCCATAAATGCTCTGCTTGACCAGAAACACAGTTATCCAGTCAGCCAAACCTCAAATGCCAAACCCTATGCTTCCTTGTTCGGTATTCTTTATCCTCAGAAACTTCCTTTTCCACCCCATTCTACAGTTCTCCAAGTGGAGGCTGTCCGTGAAGCGTTCAAGTGTGTTTGCATCCCTAACTTGTCTTTAATTTTTTTAAACAGTACTTTACTTGTTTTGGTAATTTCTTGTCTCATTTTGCATCAGGTTAATGCTGACCTCATAAGATGAATTGAGAAATGTTCCTTACTTCTGTTTTCTGGGAACACTTATGTAGAATTGACTTGTTTGTTCCTTTGGCAATGAAACCACTGGGCTAGGTCCCATCTTGATCATATCCTAGGAACATATTCCCAAGAAAGCCATCCCTAGAGAATGATCAGAGGCCACAGAGATTCAGAAATGTATTCTGTCAGTGCAACCAGAATTGACCTGGTTCAGGGGACTGTCTCAAGCTAAACAAATAAGACCTATTTTTCAAGCCCCCACTCAGCCAGGTACCGTACCAAGAGTTTTATATTGACATGTTTTATGCAGTCTATAATCTAAAATGCCAGTATTTACACTGAGAGGCACACCTCTCCAGGAATCAGAATATGTGTGTCTTCCATGTAGAGCAGGTTTGGGGCAAACTCCTGCCCATGAGTCAAGCTT
>NW_006363397.1:0-734 GCF_000327345.1 Myotis davidii
GATGGTGAACAGAGGAGGAATTCCAGATACAGACATCACCACGGTGGGTGATGGAACCCAGGAGAGGGGGCAGGGCAACAGGACAGCGGAAACAGACCTGTGCCAAACGCCGTGCTGGGTGTTTTGCGAACATCTTCTCAGCCTTCATCACTCTGTGAGGTGGGTAGATTATCCCCATTTTACAGACGTTGCTCAGAGAAGGTAAGCTACTTGTCTAGCCACACTAAATTAGAGTTAAACTTCAAACCTGGGTCAACACTTTTAACCATCACACTATTTGGGAAATCTAGACAGAGATGTGTAGTAAGCTGTTTCAGAGAATGACCTAGAGTTTAGGAGGATATTCACAACGAGAGAGAGATACTTAGGAGTCATCAAGGTAGATATAAGTAGTGGCTGATGCCACAGATGAGGCTAAAACTGTCCAGCAATGAACTGTCCAGGGTGAAGATGGGAAAACACTCACATTTGGAAGAGTAGAGAGAACTGGGGCAGGATTCTGAGATGAATCCCATAAAGAGTGCTGAATACTGCAAAGAGCTACTGTGTGAGAAGGGATCATGAAGATATGACATTTGAAGCTACAAAGGCTTTTAGCCAATATGGCTTCATCACAGTAGTGGTAGAGGAGAGCAAACAGCAAGGGGTGGAGGAGCCCAGGAATGGGGTGGGGAACTTAAGGCACTTGGAATACATCTATAATAATAAAAGCATAGTACGCTAATTAGACCAGA
>NW_006363398.1:0-734 GCF_000327345.1 Myotis davidii
GATGATGATGCCAACACTGAGGGGAGGTCCCAGAAGACAGACAACTTTCTGAAAAGGACATGTCAGACCTGACAGAACTAAAGAAAACACCTAGAAAAGTTAATATAGCATAGCTCACATTGGTGTAAGTAGAAAACATAGGGACTTGGAGCAGTGAGAGGAGGAGAGACAACTGGAAAACCGTATGATGTGATGAGAAAGCTTTCCTGAATCTCAGCTTTCGATTTATGAGGAGGCAAACCACAAGACTTACTAACAAGTCATGTGAAATGGTCCACGGCTCCCTGTGCGGCAAGGGTACAGCCTATGTGTTCACTTTCCCACAGCTCGTGGATGAAGAGTGATGGAACTGAGCTGCAATAACAGAGGCGTGGCATGGGCTGGACATCAGGAACAACTCATGTTCTGGGATTATACACATTAAATTCTTAGACAATTGCACAGAACTAGAAATCATTTGTGCTTAAATAGTTGGTGCCTGAGTCTGAATTTACAGAGGTGACTAAGTGACGACACGAAGAGAGCAGCGCCACTGAAAGAAAAATGTGTTGTTACTCACAGTCCCCTAGGAATGAGAGTCATGGCACACCAGGCAGGGCCCCTGGGAAGCTCCATAGCTGATCAGGAGGCAGAAGCGGGAAAGAGGAGACAGATGATCTGCAGCTTGGATTGTTAGTCATGGAAGAGGAAAGGCAGGGAAGGAAAAGTAGCTTAAGATTGGCAAGTTTGAATAA
>NW_006363399.1:0-734 GCF_000327345.1 Myotis davidii
CTGTATGTCTTCTTTCAAAAAGTGTCCATTTAGCTCTTTCAAATTTCATAACATTTTATCTTACTACCTAAACTCACAATGGTACAATGTTTTTTATTGTCTGTGGCATTCTCTTTATCTGTAGTATTAAAATCATAAGCTCTGGAATAAGATTGATCTAAGATTATAGTATAAGTGAACTTGAGCTTTTGAATCTTCTGAACTTCTGTTTCCACTTCTGTATAACAGTGGTAATAATACTTATTTGAAGATAAATATGATGATGTACATAAAGTATTTACACATTCTGAGGCCATAGAAAAACAATAAATGTTGCTTTACTTTGTAACATTATTAGTAAGTGGTACTAATTAACTTTACAGTGAATATATAGTAATGTGTTGCTTTCCTTCCAGCCAAT
Organism: Myotis davidii; assembly: GCF_000327345.1. NCBI lineage: Eukaryota > Metazoa > Chordata > Mammalia > Chiroptera > Vespertilionidae > Myotis > Myotis davidii. Next base: position 401 of record NW_006363399.1, read on the forward strand.
CTTTATCCCCACGTGTGATATCCCCACAATCCCCCATTGCCGTGCACGTAGTAGTTGTACAATATTTTTTTTCATAATCATCAGGCCACAAACAAGGCCTTTCTTCACTTTTACTCTCTGTCTCTTCCAGTCCCTCCTCCTGAGTGAAATTGTCAGTTAGCAGTGAAATGTCCAAAGTGGGGATTCAGAGAAGAGAAGCCCAGGGTTTGGGGTAAGACATTGCAGAGGAGACATCCCCAAGTGATTCACAACTGGGTTTGTTTCTAATATGACTCAGCTTCTATTTTATTTATTGAGTAAGCTAGGGTAAAATTCTACCTCGGGAGAAATACTT
>NW_006363400.1:0-734 GCF_000327345.1 Myotis davidii
CAGCCCCCGGCAGAGGGAGAAGCTCTGAGGGAGGCACAGGCGGGGTCCCCAGAGGAGCTCGGGCTCCTTGGGGGCAAAATGGGCCCCAACCGAGTCTGCTCTGGTGGCATCTGGGCAAGTGTGAGGACCCGCAGCCCAGAGAGCAGTGAGCTGTGTCCCAGGGATCTCCCGCCTCCCCCATGAGGACCAGCAGCTCAGAGGGGAGGACAGGATCCCTCCTCCCGCAGGACAGGCTCAGGCCTCTGCACGCAGCTGCTCCTCCTGCCGCCCTGAGAGACCTGAGGGCCCCATCCAAATGCCTCCCCTCACCCCTGTCCCCCCGCGGTGAGCTCAGCCCTCCCCCCCTCCACGGGCACCCCTCCTGGCTGGGGAGCTCCACAGCAGCCTCAGGGTCCTGAGTGGAAGTCCCGCCGCCGGGGGCCATCCTGAGGCCACAGCCAGTGCGATGCTGACTGAACAGCCTCCCAGGCCCTCCTGCTCCTGCCACGGCCGCTCCCAGCGCAGGTCACGGCTCCTTTGTCCCTTCGTCTCCACGAGACTCAGTCCTGTGAGGGAGACACGGGGACAGGGTCCCGCCCAGCAATGACTGGCCACAGGCCCTCGGGAGGTGATCACATGGGAAACCCCAGAACGTTCTGGGGGACAGAGCAGCCTCTGCAGACCCCGGGCATCGCCCCCACTGTGACCCCAGGAGGAGGCCTGGAGGGGGAGCGACTGGTCTTGTCCCCCCAGAG
>NW_006363401.1:0-734 GCF_000327345.1 Myotis davidii
GGACCTGCTCTACCAACTTGTCAGGTTGCTTTGCACAAACATCAAGATTAACAAGGTGCACCTATTTTCATTGTTGGAGTCTGAGTTTCAGTTACCATGGCTGGTTGAAGAGCAGGATACAAGGATGCCTACGTGATTAGCACTCCATTAGGCTTCAGACCCTGAGACTTGAACAGGCTTTTCTAGGTATAGACACTCCCCACTTGTCACTGTAGACCAGTCCTATGACCATAATCAAGTCATTCAATCTCTTTAAGACTCATTTTCTTCCTCTGCAAAATGAGGTTAATCATACCTACCTGTGACAATTAGAGAGATAAATATATGTAAAACATATCACAATTAAATGAGAGATAATTATAATTACCATTACCTTATTGTTTCATAGAGAGTGCTCATATTCAAAGATGATATATTTGATTATTTTAGGTGTTATGAATTATATGATAAGTGTGAATTTCTAAGACCTCAAAATATGAAAGCCGTATGAATATAGAATAAATGAGATAAAGTAATATAACTGAAGTCTTGAAGAAAAATGAATTAATGCAACATGCAATGGTATGGTTTCGAGTTTCATCAAACAGGAGAACACTTATGGCAGCTCAGAGCTGAAGATTTTTAACACATCACCAGCTTCATATGCTCCTTATACCAGGAATCAGCATCTAACATAAAAGAGCTATTTATTATCTAGCTAATAATCTCTGAAATGTTTGCTCTGCCCAAGCAGG
>NW_006363402.1:0-734 GCF_000327345.1 Myotis davidii
CCCTCGCCCCGGGAGATGATATGGCACCTGCTTCTGGGGAGGCCCTGCCATCCCGGGAGCGGGGTGGGGGGGCTTTGGAAACGTGAAAACAAGAGTGCGTGGGTGGTTGTGGGAGCTTCTGAAAGCCACTTGTGCTGTTTCACCATCCACCTTTCTCAGCCCCTCACAGCGCATGAATGGAAAGATGTGTCTTACAGAGGCAATAACAATAAACCAAACCGAAACCCCAAGCCCCCCAAAGCCGATTTCCAATACAGGAATCAGTTAGCAGCCCCCACGGCATGCTCAGCTGCTGCCCAGAGACCTCACCGCCTCCCACCTCCTGATCCAAGGCCCGCGGCTGGTGAGATGCCACAGGGCCATCGCTCTGTTTTCTGCCTTCCTCACTATGCTGCCGTCCCCCAATGTCCCTGCTCAGCCCATGCTGAGTGGTTGAATCCCTGGGGCCCCCCTTGCTACTCTCAGTGCCCCCCTGTGAGAAGGACAGCAGGAGCCTTTCAGGGGTTGGCTCTGGCATGGGTTACTGAGGAGGGGCTACAGTCAGGCATGGGCCTGATTCCTGGGCACCTCTGGTGGCGTTAATCCTCACTGCGATATGGCAGCCGCTGCCACGTGCACACGGCCAGTCTGACCCGCGATGGGCTCTGCATGTAAAACATGTTGAATGCTTAGCAGGGAAGGAGAAGACAAAATATTTCAGTCATCCTCTAACTGGTTCAGCTCAGTGGATAGAG
>NW_006363403.1:0-734 GCF_000327345.1 Myotis davidii
TAAAAAAAAATTAAGGGAGCAAAATCTCCCTTGGCCCCTTTTAATCTCTATTTATATGAATGTTTGAAGCCCAAAGTAGGTTTTGGGAAAAGGTATTATTATGTCTCATTTTTAAAGAAGTTTTCACTTTCAATAATACTATTTATTGACCATTTGTTGTATGTCAACTGATATAGTGGGTAATTTGTGTATCTTATAACTGATAGTAAGAACAATAAGTTTACTTATTCCTGTTTTATAAATGACAAAACTGTGGCTAATGTTGATTAAATGACCTGCTGTATGTCTGCCTAGCTTCAAAGTCCGTGCACTTTCTACTCTCTCAAATTTGAGGAAGTTTTCATTCCATAATAGTTATACCCTTTAGCAAACAGGCAGAAAATATCTCCCCAAATGCCAATTAAATGGATCCATTTAATTTGTCAGCAGTTCACTTAGAATTGTTTCTCTTGTTGGTTCATTATGAAGCAATTATATCTCTGGCAAGTGAAGGAGATAGAGATAACTCTATTGGCTCATAGGAATAGCTTTGACAGAATTTCATCTTTGAGTTCTTGTGTGTGTAATATTGAGACTATATTTTATATAACAAAAGTTCAGTATTAAGATAGCAGCAACAAAATATGTTATACTGTTTATTCTTGGAAATAGACTCTAAAGGTTATGAAATACTTTAGCAAAGAAAACTTAAAATGTGCTTCTTTTTTTGCAAAAGGTAATTAAAATGTTATCTT
>NW_006363404.1:0-734 GCF_000327345.1 Myotis davidii
TTAACTGTTAATTTCTTGACAAGTGGTACCTTCCTATTTGCCACTATCCACCCAATGTCTATTATAATGTCAGGTACGTAATTGCTCCTAAGTAAATATTTGTTGTATAAATGAGGAAACGATTAATAAATATTATAAGAAACTTGAACAAGATAATAAGAAATCAGAGACATGGTTCATTATTAAACCTCAACTAAGTGTACATTCAAATAAATTCCATGCGATAAAATTCATGCCTCATCTAGATCTCTAGAAAGGGAAACGAAAATGTACCAGCCCAGTCAGGGAAAGTTGGGAAAGCAGAATTCTACCAATGAACTCTGGTGAAAATGAGATAGAGAGAAAAGTAGAATTTCTTCAAAATGTTGAATTTTAAAAAGACAGACCCATATCCTTCTGGGAAAAGGAAAAGAAACATTAATTGGCTGGTAATTTGGGGATTTGCAATTTGGTACAGAATAAAAGAAAAGGGCAGCAGAAATCTTCAGAGCTCTCTTCTTGACTCTAGGCACTTTCAATTCAAAGAGGAACTGTCTATCTTTCCAGAAGGAACATTGGATGATCACTTCAGTGAGGCCTTGGCCAGCTCACTTCCTCTTGCTAAGAATAAGATTTTCCTCTGAAAATTAGGGAATCAAGTGCATGGTAGGTGATTCATTGAATCATGTTGAGCTTGAAAAATTCATATTCTGAACAATGATTTAAAAGCACAAGCATCATGATATATTCTTTTT
>NW_006363405.1:0-734 GCF_000327345.1 Myotis davidii
GACCCCTCCCCCAAGTGCACTAATCTCATGCACCATGCCTCCAGTATATAATAATATAGATAGGTATAAGTAAATATCTACATTAATTATGAATATCAAGCTGAATCTTCTGACTTCCCCAGCAATTTCTCAAAGAGGCCAGAGAACACAACTAAAAAATACAGAGTAGACTTTAAGCAATTAAAATGGGACACAGATATAGGTGAACAGATAAACTGCTTTCCCTTAGTCCTCATCTCCAACCTCCATAAACCACCGTGAGGCAAAGTGGTTCTGCATGGTCTTTGGGGAAAATGCCTGTAAAACAGTCACCATGTGTGTAATGTACCACCTTACACAGGTCATTCTCATTATTCATAGTAGTTATATTCCTCAAAGTTGCCATGAAAACTGAATTAGTGAATACTGAACCACTACTCCTAAAGGAAATATAGGATTAGGTTCCTGAAGAACTATGGTCACAATATTTTTCATCAACTGATCAACACATATCTTGTTTTACGTGTGTTTCTGCTAAGGACAACAATATTAAGTATATTGTTGATTTGTTAATGTTGAACTCAGAGCCAATAACACTACAACTTGCCTAAACGAAGCTCACTAAACACACGTCTTTTTTCTGTAAGGCATATTTCAGCCTTCTTGTGCTAAGAAACTGGCCAGCACTTCAGCACTCTGCTGGAAGAGCCATTTTAAATAGCAAAACCAGCCAAAACCGGTTTGGCTCAGTGGAT
>NW_006363406.1:0-734 GCF_000327345.1 Myotis davidii
CTCTATCCACTGAACCAAACCGGTTTCGGCTCTTTCTTTCTTTTTTAAGAAATACTAGAGCCTTCTCAAGTGACTAACATTTTGCATTTGGGAAAAATGTGTCCATATTTTTTTCTGTTAGATTGGTATTTTTTCAAATCCTCATTTCTTTTCAGTGTTTGCATATATAAATGCAACTTCTTTGAAAAAGCCTGTCCTGGCCCCACCCTCCCTGGGAGGAGTCACAAAGCATTTCGCCCCTCCCTTCGAAAAACCCTCTCTGCCTTCCTGGTTTTGTGGGTGTTCGTGCACCTGATTTTCTGTATTAGGCGCTAAGTTCGGTGAGGGCAAGACCCACGCCTGCCAGTTTTATATTCCCAGAATGCCCGGTGCGTTACTATGTAAATCTGATCGCTTCACAAGGAAGGCTTCTTTAACCTGTTTTCTTTCGTGATCTTTCTCAAGTTTCCGTCATTCCTCCCACTAAATTGATAGTTGATGCCACTGGATTGGTAGGTAAAAACGCATAACGTCTGCTTTATTAGAAAGAAAATGGATCCCTTTAAAATAGGAAACCTGTGATTACTAACATTTTGAAGTGCTCATCTTTAGAGGACAAGAGGAATAAGCAGGAGTTACTGAGGGAAGTAGAAAGGGAAAAACCGAAGAGGCCATTTTTAGGAAGAGAGGGGTAGCTAGAGGGTTAAGTATGGCCGAGGTCAGGACACAGGAAAGCCAAGACCAGCTAGTTGATT
>NW_006363407.1:0-734 GCF_000327345.1 Myotis davidii
TTTCCCCCGCTGGACATGCTGGGGAAACCTCACAAATTAAACTCGGGAAACTCTGGGTGTCTATCATTTACTCCCCAGCCCGAGGTTGTAGCCTCCACTCTGCAAAGTCTTCTCACTGGGTCAGTACAGCTGATTAGACTTGCCCCCTTGTGCTAGGCCTCCAGGTGCCCAGTTTGGGAACTCAGCAGCTCCACATGAAATATGCCGGATCTGTCAGGAGGCAAGATGGCTCACAGATGCCTGGCTGGGGTAGTAGTTCAAGATGCAGGCAAACAATATCACCAGGAGCTAGAAACTCAAAGGAGATTCAACCATGTGGTCCCTTAATGCAGAGGGGCAGCGCCTTTAGCTTCTAACTGCTCTCCTGAAAGCCAGCTCAGTAGAAATTGTCCCTGGCAGCAAGCAGGCACATCTTGCCTGTTTTCATGGGAACACAGGGAGCTACTTCCCATCTGTTACTTGTGATGTGATTATCTCTGTGAAATGCACACACACAGGGCTAGCTGGGACCTAAAGAGGCCAAAGAGTTCCAATGTCTAATTAAAAAATGCTCACCATGATGTGCTGAGGTTACGGTGGTACCTGCTTTAAAACTCACACGATCATATCAGCCCAGTCATCTCAACGTTGTCCTCATTTTCCAAGGAAAGTCACAAAGTTAGTGGAGCAGTTAGGAAGTGTCCATAAGGAAAGAAAACCCAAATGACTGGCTTACACAAGCAGGAAATTCTTCT
>NW_006363408.1:0-734 GCF_000327345.1 Myotis davidii
TCTCTCATGACCATTTTTTGACTTAAAGCTTCTTTGTCTGATATAAATATAGCCAACCCTGCTCTCTTTTGGTTTCCATTTGCTTGGATTTCTTTTTACAATCCCTTCACTTTCATCCTATATATGTTCTTAAAGCTAAAGTAAATCTTTTGTAGGCAGCATGTCATTGGATCTCATTTTTTCAATCATTCAGCCAGTGTCTGTCTTTTGATTGGATAATTTAATTCATTTATGTTTAATGTCATTGATGGATATGGAATTACTATTGCAATTTTGCTTTGAGTTTTCTAACTTTTTTGTAGTTCCTTTCTTCTTCTCTTTCTAAGTTGGTGACTTTTTATGATGGTATTTTTTTTCTCTGTGGCAAAGGAAGACTGATTAAAATGGAGGGAATACATTTATGATAACTTGATAGTGTGGTAGCAAATGTGGGTATTTCTGTTGCAATTATAGTTTGTTGCTTTTGGAAGCCCATTACCTAGTCTTCAAGCTTGCTAGCCATGTGGTTAATATGAGAGAACATGACTTTTCAGCTTAGTGTAGAGAGTGTGGGCAGCACAAATGAGGCATTTGTGAAGACCTTGGGAGTGTGAGCCTCCTATCTCAGTGGGATAGAGTGGGACACAGAAGCAGTGAAAAGGGTTAGAGAAACAGTATTGCTAAGTTACTGCTAAGACTGTTGTGATGATTCATGATATTTTCTCTATGGGGGACATCTATGCCTTGGGGTGAGG
>NW_006363409.1:0-734 GCF_000327345.1 Myotis davidii
AAAAAAAAAAATTTACTCAAAAAACAGGAGTGTGAAAAAATATGAGGTAGCAGCACCAGAAGTCAAAGAGATATGTTTTGAAATCCTGGAATAAACATGCATTTGTGAGATATAAAAGCAGTGCTTCTCTAAGTCTATAGGCAAAATACAGCTAAGTTGCATCGGTCGATTAAGGTGATTACCTTGGAAAATAAAACTCAATACCAAATAAAAACATTTTCATTTATAGAGGCATTACGTTTCTACTCTCTTCTCTGCATGCTGCATAATTTATAATTGAGCCTTTATGTTTGTGGTCAATATGATCTGTTTGAACGATTGGTAGGTGTAATATTCTGTAGAGCAGCTACACAGTTTTGTGAAAAATCAATGCCCCTGGCATTTAGGTCAAGTTGGAGCATGGAGTTCAAGCTTTGATCACTTTCCCTGTTCTAAACACACAGTAATGATTGATACAATATTAAAGAAGAAAACCTAAAGGCACCGCTGAGCTCAAAACAAGACAAAAACCTCTGTGTGCCAGAAATAATACAAAAACAAGAAGCAATGAGCTGGGCAGAAGCTGCAGGCTTGCTGAGCTCTGGATGCAAAAGAAAGTGGTGGCCCAGAGGTCAGCTTGGGACTGAACTCCCAAGCTGGTAAATGGGACTGAAATTGATTCACAAAATGGGAACTTTGAACCATACTGACTACATGATGCCGGAGAGTAAAATTTAGTCCCCTAGACCTGTGGT
>NW_006363410.1:0-734 GCF_000327345.1 Myotis davidii
CTAAAATCCAGTAACTACTGCTATATAGCTGAGTTCTCTTGGCACATGAACTGAGACCATATAAAGGGGATATGGTGGAACTCCGTCATGTGTGAAGAGAGAGAGACATATGACCCACAGAGATAGAAATGACTTAAACATACGGAGAAAGAGAGGTGAAGTAAAGCAATTCTATCAGGCAAAGTATGAGTAGGAAACAGATGGCACACTCAAATATGAAAAATTGGAGAGTAGGTAATTAACAGGGATTGATAACACCCCTTGGGCGCAAAGGGTATGGGGAAAAGCAGTTATTATAGCTGGAAATGAGAGATTTCACTAACTCCTGGTGGGGGTCTGCTCATTCCAGGAAGATGTGGCCTTTGGTTAAGAGATGTAATCCACTGAGGTGAACCCAGAGAAGGGTGCCAAATGCCCCACCAAGCTCACCGCCTCATCTCTCATCTTTTCCTGAGTCCCCCATTGGCTGATTCCAACAGAAACCTGGAGGACAAGAAAGCCATGGGATGGCATCCATATGGGTCATCTTCCAGGGGCATAGAGCAGCATAGAGAAGGGTAGAAAGTAGATCTGAAGGGTCTACGCAGACCATGCTCAAAGAAGGAACATTTACCATCTGTAAGGTCCCTTCCAGCCCTGACACTTCCGCTCTTTGGATTTTGTTCAATGCCATTGCATCTTTTTTTAACACATTTCCCTCTTAGCTTAAGCCCGTGGTCGGCAAACTGCGGCTC
>NW_006363411.1:0-734 GCF_000327345.1 Myotis davidii
TTGAGTGATCATGGAGGAAAATCTAGCAAATGAGAAGCACAGAGGATAATATCCATTAGGAATGGAAAGATCAGTGGAAATGTCAAGTGTACTAAACAGAAAAAAAGTTGAGCAACAAGAAAATACTTGCCCTTCATTTTGCCCTTTTTTGCTGTGAAAATCCATCAGAAAGAGAAAGCAGGGAAACAAAAAAAAGAGGGTAAAGCAAAGGGGGTCACAAACAATATTTTATTCAATGACTTCCTTGAATAAAAATATTGCGCATAGATCAAAGGTTCATTATGTACAGCTGTAGTCTGGAAAAAAAGACACATCTTTTTGGAGACTGGAAAGTATGCCCCGTCAATTACGACTAGAGCACTCTATCTGCACTGTGGTTATTTCAAGAGTCTATTCTTCAAAGTGGTTAATGCAGGTGCAGTACCGATGTTAGCCTATAAACAAAGCCATTTACCAATCATCAAAGACCCGCTAGTCATCCCCTCATTTATCCAGTGAAGAACTAGCTCATGCAAAGTTACTGGTTGTGAAAAGACCATCATACCTATCAAGTGAAAGTGATAAAAATGTATAAAATACCACAGTGTACTCTGAGAACCAGGACTGCAGAGAGCAAAGAAGAACTGACATAGAAATGAAAGAATCTAGTTTAGTTATTCTTAAGATTCCCGGTTTCCGATATAAAAGATATATGTAAATATGTATACATTTTTTACTTTATTGTACTCAGAAAA
>NW_006363412.1:0-734 GCF_000327345.1 Myotis davidii
TTTTTTTAAGAATGGTAAAGATCATTTCAGAAAAGGTAAAATCATAACACACATACAAATATAAAATGAACAGGTAGTAAAGATTTCACATAGCTCATTAAACGAGAGACCCAGGATTGTTATAACTAAGTAAAAGAAAAAACTAAATAAATGCACATTTTATATATCAGGAATATTGAGATTAAAATACAAATGGAAGTAAAACTAGCTTCTTCCACAGTGGAGAGGGAAATCTGTTGACCCTTGACTGCACAAAATACAATTTGTTTGTCTATAGAGAAGAATTATTTTGTACTGCTCATAGTTACTTACAATTTACAGAGTTGTAAATTCTGTAGAATTCTTCTATGGAATCAGAATCATATAAACAGAAAGGTGGACAATGGACAATGTATGGTTCTACATTGAAGCACAACATTTTTTCCCACATAAATTACATAATCATGTAAATCACTTAATGGTGCCTTATACATGGCAAACTTCAAATAAATGGTTATTAAAAATGTAACATTCTGCTAGATGTAATTGCAGATGCAAAACCACATTAACATTCGATACAGTTTTATAGTTTAAAAAAATAATAGAAATGGTCAAATATTATTTAGTGAGAGTAATGGGAACTAAAACCTAATTGATTATCCAACATTTATTGAAGATTACATATTCCTAAGTACATCATTTTATTTTTTTAATTTATTGCATTGACATCCTATCTAATAAAAGACAAAAGGGTA
>NW_006363413.1:0-734 GCF_000327345.1 Myotis davidii
AAGAAAAAAAGGAGGGTGAGAGGAGAGTGAACAACTTGGGTACCATCACATTTCTTTAAGGGAGACAGCCTCAAAATTAAATTCTCATAGCAATTCAATTCGGTGCAATCAAAATTGGGCACTTTTTATGGGCAAAACACCATAGACACTGCTTGAACAAGAAAGAGATTGGTTTGCCACACTTTGACACATAACTACTCAAAATAATATATTTGTTCAAACACCAAAGAGCTGGTTTTAATTTTTTCTTACAATCCTTATTTATGTATCACTTTGTTCCATTAAAACATGATCACAGAAAATTGGACGATGACACAAATGGAGGAAAAATTGAAGGTAGAGTAGATGAAACCAGGAGTGTAGCAAATACATAAGATGCATATATCATATCATAAGGTCTTTCACATTTTTTTAGAAGGTGCGTCTAAAATTTGACCCCTAATCTTCCTGGCAGCAAGCGCAGGGAGAGAACCCCACTGGTTATACACTTCACTATTGGACAATGAACCCCACATCTGCTCAGGAGGAACTCAACAATTCTAATACAAGACAGAAATCTGTCCTATGGGTCCTTTTAAAGGGCACCTTTTAATTGACCACCATATTTCATAGGGCTGTTTCTTAGAAGGAATGCCAGTGTGAAAAATTCAGTGGAAACATTTGTGGAGGGTACCATACCACACAGTCTACATACACAACTCAGCCCTAGCAGGTCTGGCTCAGTGGATAGAGTG
>NW_006363414.1:0-734 GCF_000327345.1 Myotis davidii
TTGTTAGGGCTGTCAAGTGTTAGGGTCAAGGGTCAGGAGTAAAAGTCAGGGGTCAAAGGCCAAGGGTCAAAGTCTAAAGGTCAGGTGGTTGATGGTCAGGGGTCAAGGGTGAAGGTGAGGGTAAGGTTTAAGGGCTAAGCATTAAGGGTTAAGGGATTAGGGCTTAGGGTCTAGGGGTTAGGGTTAGGCTAGGGCTAGGCAAGGAGGGCTTCCTGGAGGCAGAGGCCTGATCCATGGCCGCTGGGCTTACCCAGGACGGAGGTCCCCTCTGGCCCTCCCGCCCCCCGGCTTCCCAGGATGGGCCCCTCTTACTCCACACTCTTCAGCCGCTGCATCCGAGGCAGGACCTGGGCCAGTTCGGCAGCCGCCTCGTCCCCAAGCAGGTTCCAGGACAACCTGCAGGACAGGGGCCCCGGTCGGCATCAGGAGAGCAGGGAGGGGAGGGCTGGGCCAACAGGCTCCAGCGTCCCTGATGGGCGCTGTGTGCCCTCCCTGAAGGCTTCTCAGGGCACAGGTGGCTCCTTCCTCCCCCCAAACCCGTTCCCAGGCTGGTCATCCTTCAGAACCCAGGCAGCTCCGGACCCGGCTGTCCCCAGAGTCCAGGACACTTGGTTTGTAATGGTCCAAACTCCCAGCATGCGTGTGCTCCATGGTGACTTTTGTCATATCCACACACCTCTTGTGTTATTATTTGTTGCCTATTTTTCTCCACAAACACCCCCCCCACACACACA
>NW_006363415.1:0-734 GCF_000327345.1 Myotis davidii
TTTCCTATCATATAGCCTGTCGTGGCTCATGATTTAGACTTTCCTACAATCTCTTAAAGAAGCATATCTGGCCTTGATGTGGCCCTTACATCTCACTAAGTGGCACCAGGCCCAGTATCATTAGCAGATGGGCTTAGTTTACAGCTTGGCCTCTCCTGGACATGTCCAAGGCCAGCAAAAGCAGCATCCATCTGCAGACTACTTTGTAGCTAATGTCAGGAAGCTGACCTTGGTCTGCACTTCCTGGGCGCCCCAGAGCCAGCACACCAAATAGACAGACTTAGGCAAAGTCAAAGCACCACCCAACCTCCTCCACAAGAGGCACACTTAGTGGCAGACTCATCAGGCATGAGAGTCCAGCTGAAGGAAGTCTTGCTCCTGGGGTCAGCTCCTGCACAGCTCACCCTCCATGGTGGTCACAGCCAGTCCCTGTAGCTGATTGCCTGGGGTAAATTCCTCTCATTGATGTGTAAACAACATTCAAGACTCCACTACAACAGAAGGGTATACACAGCCCACACAAGAGAAGGCAGGGGTGCATCTAAAGTGCCCAGCCTGGGTGAACAAGAGGCTGTCGCTGGACCCTACATGACATCTACTACATTAGGTGACATTACCAATCTCAGGAAATGTAGCAGCTGTACCCAATACACAGAAGTAAACACAGGGAGGAGCCGAAGTGAGGAGCCAAAGAAATATATCTTAACCCCTAGAGTGCCGGGGAGCGCAATCGC
>NW_006363416.1:0-734 GCF_000327345.1 Myotis davidii
ATATCACCACCATCACTAAATTATCCTCAACAAGGTAGGGTAATAATTATCCAAATTTTTCTTGTAATTCAAAGGTTAACTAGAGAAGATTTTTGTTAAAGCTATTACTTAACCCTCAGTGCCTCAAAAAGACTAGAGGTAAAGAACTATCTCATGACTGCTTTAATTACTTCTGTTATTGTTATGCAATTGGAAATAGTATATATTATCTGGGAAACCTTTTGCAAAACATACAGGCATTTGTATTGGATTTAAAATATAGCCCTTCTGTGAGGCCCTGGGAAAGAAATATAGATGATCCCTTGTAAATTAAAACCTTATGTTTCATGAGCTTAAAGAGGCCTCTTTGATTGGCTAAGATACGAGGAACTGAGTTTGGAATCATTTGGTACAGAAAGAAGTTTTTAAGAGAACAAGTAAAATTTGTGCTTCTATTAGTGAGCTTTTCTGTTCTACCGTCTGCACGACTTGACATTTTTGTGTGTATGTATGAAGGAAATAAAGTTATACAGTTTTAAAACCAGAGTCTGATTGGGGTTTTTTTGTTTTTTTCTTGCTTTAACCCGAAATTCTCTGGCTGAAGGTAACATGGAAAAACCCACAGTTTCTATAGTACAGTACAAATTCTTCTTAAATCAATATTTTTGGAATTATGATTAAGAAAAAATAAAACATATAACCAGGCTTTGCCATTTCGGATCTGACAACATTTCTTTGTCCAGGGTAATGAAAAA
>NW_006363417.1:0-734 GCF_000327345.1 Myotis davidii
TTTTTTTTGGTAGAATGGTCAGGAAATGTGTCTTTGGGGTGATATTTGAGCAGACAACCAAAAACCATGAGAAGGTCTCATGAAAGAACCTTTCCAGGAGAGCAGAAATAGACAGTGCAAAGATCCTGATAGGAGGAAGAGCTTGTCATGTTCTGAAGACAGCAAGATCAGGGGGCCCAAAATTAAAGGAGTAATGGTGAAAGTGATAGGAGACAAGATAGGTAAGGAAGTAATCATATGATGTTTGAAGAGACTAGGTGATTACCCATGAGGCATGGTTAGTCTACATCTTTGATTTCCAACCTCAGGTGCTTAGACAAGAAAGAAAAAAATTGTGTATTGCTTTAAATCTGGTCTCTTCTTGATCTGTGGCCACTGTTGCCATGGATTGCTACCTCTTACTCTAATACCACTCACTCTTCTCTCACTGACTTGAGAGGTGGAGAATATAGAATAATTTACTCCTCTGAAGTATAATTTTAGTTAAGAGTTATTTGGTCATATGACTTCTTAAACCTCTTTAATATTTAGGATTGTAGGATTACAGAGTTAGTACTTTCACAGGTCCACATTGCTATTTGGCTTTAGCATCTCACAGATGAAAGCAATATCCACTCTCCCTTCCTCAAAAAATTACTATGAGGATAGACTATGATAGAATATCTTAGAGAATATTACAAAGATTATAAGCGCACAATGTAAGTTGCTATCTATATATATAAAACCCTAATATG
>NW_006363418.1:0-730 GCF_000327345.1 Myotis davidii
CTTGGGCCAGTGTGAATCATTGCCTAATTTATATTGTGAATAAGGCATTTTGGCAGACCTCTGTGGGAAAGAATGAAGGAGACATTCCAGAGGAGTGTTTATTTGAGGGGACAGAAAAAGAATTCCCCACGGTATAAATTAGAAAGACAAGGTAAGCAACAAAGGGAGACCTAGGGAGCAAGACTAGAAGGAGGTGTTCCAACCATCTAGTCAGGCTCCAAAGCAAGGAGAACAGTCTAGTCCATATGGTGACCATACCCTGCCACGAGGAAGGCTGTGGGATCCAGGGCTGAAGCTGGACAGGAGAGGATTTCTGGCCTAGCGCTAAATCTTTTGTCTGAGATGGAAAATCAGAAATCCTGAAGAGTGACCCAATTGTCATTTACCAGAGATGAAATGAGCCGGTATTGAGTGCCGGGTTAGTAGTGGGAAGGAGAGGTCCCTGATCTGGCATCCTCTTTGGCTAGTTCTGGAGGGTCTATCTGGGAGGGAAGCCTAATCAAGGCTGGAAATCACCTCACGCTAATATGATTTGGAGGTAATCCCAGGATGAGCTGCTGCCACCGCTACTGATCTCTGAGTAGCAAACTTGGGGTGACCAAAGCTGGAGTGATAGCTCCCCTTTCCAATGAAACCCTCCCAGGATTCTGCACCAAATGTTAGGATGATTGAAGGAGGAACATTCAAGACTCACAGGGGCCCTAGCTGGTTTGGCTCAACAGATAGAGCA
>NW_006363419.1:0-734 GCF_000327345.1 Myotis davidii
CCCTTCCACTCTGAAATAAATAAAAATATATTTACAAAAGGAAAAGAAAGGTAAAAGATTTTCTCCTTAGATGTTGAAAAGTGCCTTGCTAGTTTGGGCACTTGAGACCTGACCTCTGTCGTTAGCTGAAGGCACTTCTGCAGAATTCTCACAGCATCTGTGGCATGAAGGCTGGAGAAAGGTGGCACCTGATGTAGACAAGTGCTCATTTACCTGAATCCAGACAAACTCACATTCATCTAATCCCAGAATTGGTTTGTAAGCAGTGCGGAAAGCTAACTGATCCTCGTAATGACAGGTAAACTCTAAAATGCTTTGGAGACATCAAGGAGTTGTCGATGATGTTGTTGGAATCGTGCTACACTTAAATCAGGGAATTCTAGCTCTTTAGACGGATCATGTGGAATGTGTCTGTCAACAGCTATTTTATCCTCGGTGATGCAACCTCTATTCTACTCTTAGCATAAGCTGGATTCTTACTGTTTCCCATCTCTGTCCAATGGGATTTTCAACCCCATGGATTGGGTTCTCACAGCTCAAAGGGCACAGTGGTGTCTTGACCCATCCCCGGGGCACTTGGTTTATGGCAGATGCTGTGCCACTTGGTTGACCAGACTACATAGTTGCTCATTCTGAATGAGCAAGGGGTTACTGTGTTTACTATGACTTGCCCCCCAAAGTCTGCCCTCTTATCAGGTTATTTTTCTACTCTCTAAACCAGGGGTGGGGAACCT
>NW_006363420.1:0-734 GCF_000327345.1 Myotis davidii
TTTTTTTTCTGTTCTCTTATTGGCTTTATAGACAGGTGATGGCATGAACGAATTTAACATCATAGTGCCTGACAGGCTGAATGCACAGAGTAAATGTAAATTATATCCATTCTGTTAATAAGCCAATGCATTCCATTACTCAAGGTTTTGGTCCAGTTTCTGTGACAGAACTTTCTTCCATTGCTGCTATAATCTTTAATGCTATTTCTAGTTACTGGGATTGTGAGTAGATGACAGACATACAAGTCTTAACAAGACCCTGTATGTTCATAAAACTGAAAATGAAATCATACCTACACAGTTTCCTTCTTTTGCTTTTTAAAATTTCTTTAAAAAATATTTACCAAGTGCCTAATATATGCCAGCCCATGGCTATGCTATGTTAAAAAAAGAAGAAACAGTCTCTGCTATCATAGAGTTTATAGTCTAGAGAGAGTAACAAATAATATCCCAGTAAACACCAAGCTGGTGAAACACATTTGATATGTGGTATAAAGGGAATAAACAGGATGCTGTCTCATATATAACAGTTTGTAGTCAACTGCAAAAATGGATACAATTCTTCATCTTTTGTATTTCCACACCCTTTGTAATGTGACACTGTCCCTTCTCTCATCAAGAGCTGGAGTTTATTTGATCTCCCCTTGATTCTGGGCTGCATTGTGACTTGAATTGACCAATTGACCAGTGTGCTCTGGGTTTGGGTCTTAAGTAGCATATAATCTCTCTCTCTC
>NW_006363421.1:0-734 GCF_000327345.1 Myotis davidii
ATCTCAGGAATATTTGGCCAAGTTCATAAAAAGAGTAAGTGGCAGAGGTAGGACACAATTTTAAGTTGGTCTGGTTCCTAAGCCCCTTGTACCACGTTTCTTGATTCCAGTTTCTCATCATGAAACCTCCTTTTTCAAAAAGTCCTTCGAAAGGATATTCACCAAAGAACAGAACTATCACTGAGCTATTGAGAAGTCAAGTAGACAGTCAGTCAAACTACCAAGGTGAGGGATGAGTTGCCAGTAAAGCGGCATCGGCATGTCAAGGTGCTTATGTGTAAATACACCCTATCTCAGTTAGGCAGACAAGCTTTGGCAGCGGTCACACTTTACCTGAGAGTTCATAGTCCAATAATGAAGACATCATTCTAATGTGCTCCTAATGTCAACAAGCCTTACCCTGTCATTGGATATCACCTATAAGCGATGAGAAATAAGCAAAAATTAGGACTTCGTCTTATAGAAATTCATGTTTTGTCTAGAGCAGGAAGGCTGTGTATATAGCTCTAAAATGTACCTCAAGAAAGTGTTTTTAAAGAACTGGATGGAAAGACTCCAGACATGGGAAACTAAGTTCATTGAAGAAATGGATAGCCTTTTGGAGAACAAATGTGAGTTTTTGCCAATGGAATGATGAAGGCGGGATTGTGATTGGAGTAACTAGTCTGTGTTTCCCAAGGGTAGGACCAAGCTTTGTCATTTTTTACTTCTACGCCATGTGCATGTTGCTGGCA
>NW_006363422.1:0-734 GCF_000327345.1 Myotis davidii
TTCCCCTCCCCTTCCCCGCTGTCCCTCCAGCTCTCACTCTGTGCTTCCCTCCACACCCTCAAGCAGACCTCATTAATATAACACGGAACTATGAGGTTGGGCTCATATTCTCTGTCTCGTTTACTGTGTTTAATCAAATCTCTGTGGGCTCAGGTTCCTCTTATCACATTTTGGCTGCTCTGGGCATGGATCAGAGTGCAGGGCTCCTCAGTAACAGGGCTTGGGGAGGAGGACACGGCCATGACCCGTGCTGGGCATTATGCAATCGCCACCTTGTGCTCCTGGCCAACAGATAACTGATCACAGCATCTAGAAAACTGGAGAATCTACATCTCGGAGGGACCCAGAAAGAAACCGGCTCCATTGGAGGAATGTACTAGGACACCCGTGGAAAGAAACTGCCTGGGCCTTGGAGACAGTCATCTGGCTGAGAATTCAGTCTCCACCACTCAAAAGCCTCATGAACTCGTGTATGGAAAGGATTTAACTTCTCCAAGCCTCAGATTGCTCATCTGTAAAGGGAAGGTTGTAATCGTCGCCCCTGGGTCACTAACAGAATTGATATGTAACTGGAATAAGATAAGGCGATTGGAAATTCCTCTGTTCATTCACCCTCTATGTGTCAGACACTGTGCTAGGCATAGTCCTTGTTCTGAGCAAATGTGCCAACTTAAAACAAATAATCTCATGCCCAGCTGGTATGGCTCAGTGGCTGAGCGTTGACCCATGCACCA
>NW_006363423.1:0-734 GCF_000327345.1 Myotis davidii
CAAAATAGTCACTTCCTCCCAATGGCCTCAAAAATCTCATTGCATTACAGCATCAAAGTCCCAAATCTTACTATCTAAATAAAGTCCATGCGCAAATGAGTCTCCTTGGATCCAGTTCTGAGTTCTCAGTATAAAGACCTGTGAATTAAACAGACAAATTATATTTGTGCACCACACTCCCAACATACAATGTTTAGGATAGACAAAGCATAACCTTTATACATTCCCCACTGAAGAAAACAAAATGACAATAGGAAGCATATAGGAGTAACTGGTCGACAGTGACTGAATTCCCTCCAGGCACATGTTAGCAGTTCCTTCATTAGGACTAAGGGCCTGCCATGATTCTCCATATTTCTTTGCTTTCTGTACTGTGGGTCCTTAATTCTGCCCTTCCAGTTTTTTGTTGCTTTGTGTGTGTGTTTTGTCAGAAAATGCAGCCTGTGTTTGCAGCTGAGTAATTTTATCAGTTTGCTTCCTGTAGATAAAATGCTTGGGGATCCAAAATTTTTATTCTGTACTGTCTCTGTCCCTTTCATATCAAGCTGACAGTGTTTCTGCCTGTATAATTCTCTTAAAATGTTTTTGGTCCCTTATGATTTATATTTGGATTCATTTCATTAGATAAAAGACATACACATAAGCATCTTCAAGATAACATTTTCTACTTTTGAGTTAAGCTGAGGCTATGAGAGCAAAGCTCTGCTATTTAGCTGAGTTACCACCTTATATCT
>NW_006363424.1:0-734 GCF_000327345.1 Myotis davidii
TTTTCTTTCTTACTTATTCTTCCTCTGCTACAATATGTTATGCTTACGTCCAGAATTACTCTTTAATATCAAATAAGAAGACATTAGAAGAGAAACTGACATCTAATTAATCTTATGTGTGGTTTTGAACCCTATGAATTTCTTTCAGACCAATTTTATTTTTGCCAATTCTCACTTGAATGACTGGCATACTGAGTTTTCACACGTAACCAGCTTGTTTATAGTTCTGACCAAAGGTAGTTATTTAGTGATCCCAGGTAGACACACCTGCAGCCTGACCTGTTCTGTGTAGAACACGTCTGCTCATCCGCACCAGCACCCACTGACCCACATAAAGAGTTTCGGGTCCGCGGTGCTGCGCAGTCATTATCGCTTCATAACACACTGTCAGCCATCAGTGGGGATTATAACACAGGCTCACCCTGGAGACCTAGCAGTGCTCAGATTCAGCAAATTCTTGATTCTGATGCCCATTCACAGACTTCTCCGGATACAGTCATCTGCATATTACGACTCAGCTCAAACTAGTGTCTGCCCTATGTTGATTCTGCTCTGCAGCACGGACGGCGCCCGCGCTGGCCCTCCTCCCACAGCTCCTGGCCTGCTCCCTCCGCCTGCTGGGCCTGAAATGCGCTTGTCTGGATTTTGTGCACCCCCAGGAAAATGACCCCCCACTGAATAAGGTCCAAGTGTGGTTTCAATGTTCAAATGGACATTTATAAGAACTCAGCACT
>NW_006363425.1:0-734 GCF_000327345.1 Myotis davidii
TTTTTTTTAATTCAGAGACTGCTTAAAGACAGTTACTCTTTCCAATTAAAAAGCCTGCAAGATAGCCATAAAAATTATATTCCTGCCAACTTGGCTAATGACAGCAAGCGTATGCTTTCTTAACTTAAATGACAGAATGGTAAACACAGACAAAATACATTAGTTACCATTAGCAACGGTATCAAAATGAGCAGATTTAGGTTATAGTTGAAAAAATATACATCTATCATATTTTAATAATCATTTTCCCAGTATGAGGTCTCATTGTGGCTTGATGGGAAGATCTAAAATTAGACTTTTTTTGTGTGTATAAAATTCAGTTTCAGTGAACCAGATGTAAGATGAGAAGTCTTCAAACGGAGCTGGTAATAAACAAAAGCATACTTTGATTCTGCTTTCGTAAACACTTATTTTCTACATTAGAAAGGCTTGAGTAAAGTTATAAGAAACCTAACTGAATTTAGCACCTTTAGTTTTACTCTGATACCTTTGTTTGACTCCAACCATTATGGGTGTTGACCTGCAGATCATGGAAACAATTTAGCTCTCTGCATCAGCATTAGTAGACAGGTGTTCATCTAATGTCGACAAGGCATTCATTACAGTGTAGGCCACATTCTGTCATATGACTCTATATGGAAGAGGTTAGCACTTTCATGTGTGTGTTTATTTTGATGAATGAGAGAAGATCATAAAATTGAAGATTGTGTGCTTAAACTTCGTGGGATTTTTTT
>NW_006363426.1:0-734 GCF_000327345.1 Myotis davidii
GTGTGTGTGTGTGTGTGTGTGTGTTAATCTTGCCAAATTAAAATTTTTCCATATGGTTGACCACACAGCAAATGCACATTTTAAAAGGTCATTTACTATGGTGACGGTAAGGTGGGAGCACTGTCAGATTGTTTGGTTCTGAAGTATTTGTGTCACATGTTCTTTTTGAGCTATACTTTTTCTTTCAGTGAAGAAAATTAATATTTATTGGGTCCCCATCATGTACTAGGTATTGTGCTGCATGCTTTAATTTAGGTTATCTCATGCTGTCCTCACGATGACACTTCCAATTGGGCTCAGTGGAATACGGAACATGTCTGAGACTCAACCCAGCTCTGAAAATCCCAAGGGCGCAATGTTTCCACCATGACATGCAGCCGCTTTGCCATGAGGCCCTGCGCTAATATTTTATGGAAGGCACAGTAATAAATGACATCGAATTCCTGCTTCTGAGATGTTTATGAAGGAGTAAAGGAGACAGAAAGCTGTAGTGAAACAGGAACTCTAAGGAGCTATGTGGGGTTGTGTGCTCTGAGAGTATAGAAGGGAGGAAGATCACTCTCTGAAATCAATTTTTCCTCCTCTAATTTTCTGAAAATTAATTTAGATGGAATGAGTAGGTATTGCTCAGTGTGTGGTTCACAGCCTGTCTTGTTTTCTTGCATATTCTTGAGAACTGAGGTGAATTTTCCCCCCAACCTTGGCTGGTGTGGCTCAGTGGTAGAGCATCAGCC
>NW_006363427.1:0-734 GCF_000327345.1 Myotis davidii
AGTAATTATAAAAAATTAGGCATGGGTATGCATATCTTGATAAATAGTAAAATGTCCCTCCCACTCCTCCCCATATTCTGCATTTCTGTATTTCTGCATGGAATGTATAATATCAAATTCATATGTACTTACCCGGACATTAGAGATAGGTCCCTGAATGTCACTGTGAAAAATGAGAACAAGAAAAAATGAGATCTTATTAGTTTTTAATACTGACTAGCAGCATAAAACACAAAGATGCACTTTATACTCTGGTAGAATCCATCCATGTATTGGCATGTGAATTTGTTTCCACTGCCGAATACATCAGTCAATATTAATTTGTTTAAATTGACATGTTTAAGCATCATTTTGGGGGAGGAGGATGAACAATGTTTCTAAATTGTTATCAACACATATTATTTTCCAAAGTACAGTAAGTCCTCACCTACAGTGGTTAGCAGCTTCTATGATTTTAAGCAAATTATGTATAACAAAACCAATTCTACCATAGGCTAGCTGATGGTAGAATTAAGTTAAGAACAGGAGTTAAGTTCCCGTGACATCTCATCAACATTATAGCAAAACAATGTTGAAAGGTCATTCGTAGACTTGCTGTACTGAAATGCTGAGGGAAATCAGGTAAGATAAAATTGTGGGAACAGAAAATAGGCCACAATAAGAGTTTTACAATAAGTGATGTTTTTCTGATAAACACTACAGAAGAATCCAATAATTAGAAGAATTAATTGTAA
>NW_006363428.1:0-734 GCF_000327345.1 Myotis davidii
CTCTCCCTCTTCCTTCCTCTCTGAAATCAATATGTGTATGTATTTGTGTGTGTGTATGTATATATATAATTTTAAAAAATAAAAATTCAAATCTGTAAAAATATATCTATAAATATGCATATATAAGTTTAAAATTACATTTTATAAATGTAATTTATAGTTAAAGTCAAGTATTAAACACACTTTGAGAAATATTATGTTGTCATTGTTCTCAGTAATTAGAAATGTATGTAGATATCACATTAACCAAGTAATGTAAAGTTTGAAGTCTTTTATTTTGAAGCATGATGAGGTCTTGATAATGAAACCAGGAAAGAATTCTGATTGAAAAGAGAAAACAGCCAATGAAAATTTCTCAACCCTGTGATGTATTCTCCTAACACCTGGCCTTCACACATGCAGTCTACTTGAGGAACCTACCACCATATCACAGCACTCCTGATCATTCACTTAGGGGACTCCTTCAAGTCTCACGTTAATATTATGATAATTTTCCTCTATTAAGTTAAATTGCTGCTGTTGTGTGTTCTTCTTGAATCTTAAACATATCTTATTTTAGCACTGCTTACACTATATAGTAGCACTGAATATAAGAGCATGACCCTTAGACTATACCATCTGAGACACAAAGAAACATGTTTACATGCTCAGCTTGATGACTTCAGCATATAATATGACAGTGTCTCTGACATATTTGTGGGATATTTTGGAAGGAAGGAAGGAAGGAAGGAAGG
>NW_006363429.1:0-734 GCF_000327345.1 Myotis davidii
GCTTTGTTCCTTCCCTGTTTTCTCTCACTGTCTTTCCACTTCTCCCCGTGTTTGTCCCATTGCTTCTGAATCCTTTGAACTTCCTCCTTCTGTCTTCTGTTACATTCATATCCTTTTCTTCAAGCATGATAATGTTCAGGTGTAGGACAGATGGAAACACAGAAGCAACAAAAGGTGGGAGCGACAGAGAGGAGTGGAAGGCAGGAGCATAACATGAAGACAGGAAGGAAGAGAGAGGAGAGGAGAAAGGTCATGCAGAATCATGTGCGGTTTCAGTTCAGAGAGAATTTATTCACATTTAAAGAGAAGATGTTTCAAATGCTGCTCTGCCAACTATAGACACTTGGTTGTACTTCTGCCTCCTCTCCTACTGCTATCAGGGCAGGACCCGAGTGACAAACGAATGGAGCTTTCTGAGAAGAAGCGTTACTCACCCGACTTAAATTGAGCCTTCCTCTCAGCTGAGATAAAAGATACAAACACACAAATATGAGACAGGTTTCCTCAACTTCATTAAGAAGATGCAGTTAAAGCCATACATTCAACAAAGTTTGTGTCTACATATTGGCCAGGTAATGCCCATTTCAAAAATAATGAAAGAAATCTCTAATGTTTGTTCCACCTAAAAATGTCTACAAATTAAGAATACATGAGGATTTAAATAATTCTTGTAATGGGATATGAATATCTTAGCAAATGGCTTTAGACTTTAGAGATAAATTGTCAATTAAGTT
>NW_006363430.1:0-734 GCF_000327345.1 Myotis davidii
TGAGCAGACGCACTAATTGACCTTTATTGTAAGAATGCCCTTTCTTCTCAAGGATATCTGAATAGAGAATACACATGCAAGTTCCAATCTGTAAATGAAATACATAACAGTGGTTCTCAACCAGGCATGATTTTGGCAATGTCTGGAGTCATTTTTTGCTTGTCATAAGTGGGGTAGGGATGCTAATAGCGTTTGATGGTAGAGGCCTGAGATGCTGCCAAATATCTTACAATTCACAGAAACATCCCCAACAGTGAATAATTATTTATCCCAAAATGTTCCTGGTGCCTAGGTTGAGAAACCCTCTATACAAATAGTCTATCCATCCAAAGCAAAGGGAAGGCTTGCTCCCTGCCCATTATGCAAATATTGAGGTCCCCTAAGCTTTAGTTACCTCAGGTAAAATACACCTAATGTGTACACAGGCATCCATCCAGTCCTGCCTCCTTCATGCCGTGAGAGTTGGGGGCAACTCAAGAACTGCTATGCTGCATTTAATGAACTCCTCTGTCTCTGAGCCAGGAGTGTTGTGTCTTTTACCAGCCTCAAAGAAACTGAGAGGCTAACTTGTGAACTTTCCAATAGGGTAAAAACTCTCACTCTTCACAATCTTGACATCTTTCTAGGGACAACTGTTGCCCTTTGTATCCAATATGTTGATGTCTGAAATCTGAAATGCTTTGAATTTCTAGAAAAGTGATTGTAGGGCAGGCAAGCAGTCTGCAGGGTCAGCA
>NW_006363431.1:0-734 GCF_000327345.1 Myotis davidii
TATTCCATTATATAAATGTACCACAGCTTTTTAACCGCTTATCTATTGATGGGCACTTGGGCTGCCTCCAAAGAGAAGATTATATTTTCTAAGAACGATCAAGACAATATCTCTTCTCTCACATAACTTTCTTCTTTTTTAAATTTACTTTATTATGAAAAGGAAACAACATGAAACCTACCCTCGTAACAAGTGTTAAAGTGTACAATATACTATTGTTGACTACAGGTGCAATGTTCTACAGCAGATCTCTAGAGCTTACTCATCTGGCTTGACTGAAAATGTAGGCCTGTTGCTTAGTAACGTCTTATTTCCTTTTCCCCGTAGCCCCTGGCAACACCATTCCAATCTTTGATTCTATGAATTCAACTGCTTTCGGCACTCCATATAAGTGGACTCATAGAATATTTATCTTTCTGTGACAAGCATATTTCACTTAGCAGTTTTTCAAGTCTTAGTTTTAAGAAACTTGCCATTCTCCTATCAAGAGGAAGTCTTTGTCCCCTCCTCTTGAAACTTGAAGGGCCTTTCTCATTCAGGGTGTGGGGGGAACCACTTTTAAAAAATTTCTCTAATTTTATAACTGAAATTTTCATCTGGATACAGGCAAGGCTGTCTCACACACTGATGTCATTAACAATTTGATCACGCAATCGTGCTCAGATACTAACAGATGTATTGTGACTCTTACAGCTTTATAGCTGAGAAAATAAGTACAGTGGGGCCTTCACTTA
>NW_006363432.1:0-734 GCF_000327345.1 Myotis davidii
ACACACACACATATGAAACTGCCTTCCCAAAGTATTAGCCTATTTTCTCTGTAAAATGGGATTACTCTTTTATCAGAGATGTTCCAATAAATAAAATAGTATGTATAAAAGGACTAATACAAAGCAGTACTAGGAATAAAGACTTAAAATTAGGATTAGCTCCTTTGAAAGATCAGTTTGCTAGTCACAGGGGATGAAATAGCTCTAAAATCAGAGCACTCACCACGACACCAAAGGCACTCATCATTTGTTAGCCAAAGATGGTGCTCATTGGATTAATTATTGGATACTGGGGCCACCTTGATGTGTTTATCGCATGGTCCTAGGAAAAGCACTGAAAATGTAACTCTTTCAAATGGACTGCATAGCCATTCTTGGAGGTGAGAGGGAAATCCATGGAACCAAATCAGATTTGTTCCTGAGATGGAGAGGCTATTGATGCAAATGATGAGCACACCTAACAGTGACTGGCATTTTCACGTGATTAGGTGTGTTCTAAGAGCTCTACAAGCCTTTCTTGACTCTCAAAGCAATATTAGGGGATAGTTACTACCACAATTAACTCTGACACTGCCATTAATAAGCTGAGGTCCTGAGAAATTATAAGATTTAACTGAAGGCAGACAGCCAAGAATCTGAGTCTAGACTCTAACCCACTTTTATCTTATTTCAAAACTACTCTATTCTAATGCCTCTTATGTATTAGCATTCTCTTGATTCTTTGGGAACAAAAA
>NW_006363433.1:0-734 GCF_000327345.1 Myotis davidii
AAAAGTTATGCAGGATACTTAAATTTAAGACACTAGTGTGCATGGGCAAATAATGTGAGGGTCCATACATTCTGTTACTTCTGGTAATGTGCTTGGAATCAAGGCTGATGGTAGAAGCTTATGTATTTGCAGAAAAGAGGATGCAGAAAGTTTCTATGTATTTTCTCCAGCACCTACCAGGAGATGGAGTTGATGGAATGGTGGTAGCTTGGATTTGACATATTCTCCTATTGTAACATTTATGAAAATGGAAACAGTGAGCAAGGTGAAGCCAAGGCACTTCTTTTCCAAATGCTATCCGGTAACCTAGAGATGCGCACTCACTGTGGTGACATCACCATATTCAGGAAATGAATGTCCTCTCCAGCCTGGTGGATGTGATCACTGTCAAGCTGTCTTCCTGTCTTAAATCCAGGGTTGTGTTTCCTGGAAAACTGCCTGGTAAAAACCCTGTCCAGAATTTTAACACAGACTCTTGATTTTGACTGAAGCCATTTATATAATGTGATAGTATTGTCACTGATTTTTTTTAATGTCAACATGTTTAATGCCCCTGGTGCCTAGCATGGGGCTAGTCTCCAGGGTGGACATGAGTAAGTGAGTATTTAGATTGATCTTGTTAGGAAGTGTGTAGGAATAAGTAAGATTTATGCATGTGAAGTAGGAAATAATGACACAAGACAAAAAGTCTCCACAGGAGTAACCTTACTTCCTTTCTCCTCTGTTCAGGAACC
>NW_006363434.1:0-734 GCF_000327345.1 Myotis davidii
AAGCATATCACAGAGGTTATAATAATGACACAAACGATGGCCTAACCTAACATGTATTTTCTTGCCAGGCAGCATTTTAAGTACTTTACACAATCTAATTTAATCCTCACAACTGCTACTATGCCAATTTTCAGTTGAGAAAACTGAGTCAACAGACAGATTACTCAACTTGCTCAAGGTTATAGTGCTGGTAAGTTGTGAGGCTGGGATCTGAATCCAGGAGATTTCTGGAGAATCTATATGAATTCTCTGCTGAGTAAAAGTGTGAGACCCTCAACTTTTTTGTGGAAGATAAAAATTACTGGTTCTACTTCTAAACATTCTACTGCTCAGGTATAAGTTAGTATGTTTTTTTGCTTTCTACCTGGGTAAGAATATATGTTAAGTTCCTGAATTTCCAAAACAGAATAATACCTTTAAACTCCTGCACACTAGGGCTTTGAAGCTACAGGTCTCATCTCAAACAAAAGCATCTCTATTCTTAGGATCCTCTTAAAGATAGAAAAGGTAAGAATGCATGTAAATTAAATTACTAGTATATACTACCTTCTAAAGTTTATTTAGGAAACAAGTATTTTTTAAAGACATGTATCTCTTTTTAAAAGTTGGCCTAATGGGAACACAAGCTATTCCTTTTTTATTATTATCCTAGTTGTAAGCCCACACACTTCTCTTCATCAAAAAGAGAGGGGGGAGGAGGGGGAAGGAGTGGGGAGGGGGAGTGGGGAAGGGAA
>NW_006363435.1:0-734 GCF_000327345.1 Myotis davidii
CAGCGATGAGCCTGGAGAGTGAGGGCACTTCCTTGTTGTCATCATGGAGGTTATAGCTCTGGACCAGCCGTAGTCAGGTGCAGCAGTCGCTTTGCACTCACTCCTCCATCTCAGGGCTGTGTGGCCCAGGATCCGGGCTGGGTAGAGTTCCTCTCAGGCCACGTGTCCTACCGCCTAGAGAGGGTGCTATCTGTCTTTGTGGAGGTGGAAAGTCATCCAGCTCGCAGTCTTCATGATGTGGCCCGATCTCGTATATTGAATACTTTGAATTCGCTGAATCTCAGTGGTGGTTCTTGGGTCTGTTGTGCAGTTGCTGGCAGCAGGTACTGCGGTTGTCCACTTTGGTTGGACATGTGCGATGGCTCCCTCCCGTGGCTGTTGACCAGAGTGTCTGTACCTGGTCTTTCCATGTGGCTTGGCCTTCTTCTAGCAGGCACTGGGTTCCAAGAGGGAGTCAGCATCCCAGATGACCCATAAGGGACCTGCAGGTCTTCCCCAGCCTCTCCTCAGAAGTCCCAAGTCAACTCTTCTGCATTCCTTTGTTCAAGCAAGTCACTAAGTCCACCCAGGCTCAAGGGTAGAGAACTTGACTCCTCCTCTTGATGGGTGCGTGGCAAGGTCATGCGTCTGGGTGTTACTGGCTCCACTTGTGTTGTTCACCGCCTTTCCTCGTCGTCTTTGCCGGTTTTCCAGCAGGGCCACCCTCCATCTCTCCTGAGATGCGATTGATGAGC
>NW_006363436.1:0-734 GCF_000327345.1 Myotis davidii
GTTCTTATCCCTGCTGACACTGTGAGCTATGGCTCATACTTTGGAGTCTAATTCTAATACCCAGCTCCTTTTGTATACCCAGAAAATGTACATTTAACAGGGGAAATGATCCTGGAAGAGAAATCCTCAGATTTCTACCATTGCCAGAGAACAAGAAACTGGATCTGGGCAAAGGGATCTTGAAGATCTATCCCCTCCTTTGGGACAGGTTGGGGTTTCTAAGATGTGTCCCTATCAGCATCCGTCATGTATGTTCTGTCCCTTTACCTGTGGCACCTGAGGATCCATGAGGACTGTATCTGTTGGTGACTGATTTCTCAGGTTTTTCTGGGAGGTGGAGGGGAAAGACTGAGTCCTCAATTCCCAGTCAAGTACACGAAGAACCTGCTGGAAGGCCATGGGCTGCAGGGCAAGAACCACCTCCAAAGGAAGGAATGGCCATGCAACGAGGTTTTGAAATAGGAGATTGACTCTCTTTTCTTTGTCTTCTCTTCATGTTTTTCTGTCCCAGAACTGTCAGTGCTGCTGTTGTTGCCATTGGTTTCTGCAGCCCAGAAGGATAGGGGTAAGTCTGCCCACACAGATGCCCATTAGTGATATTAAGCTGGAGGGTGCAGGCTATAGTCTGGGTCCTCTCACCATTTGGGAGGGAAGAAGGCTTATTCTGCAAGTGAGGTTCAGAGATGGTCTTCTGGAGATAAGAAAAGCTGTTTTACCTCCCTAAATGCCCAGAT
>NW_006363437.1:0-734 GCF_000327345.1 Myotis davidii
TTATTTAAATAGTAATGTCAGACAGTAGGCATAGTTACTATGTGCCAGATCTAGTGCATTGTTTTGGGGGCATATTTTAAATGGGTTTAATATCTTTGTTTCACAAATCAAGGAATTAACACTCACCAAAGTGGAGATGAATATTTTACACAGCCTCCGCATCATATCATAAAAGTTATGTATCAGAATTAAACTTTCTAGAATGATATACAAAGGAAGTTCAAATTATCTCAGATGTGTAAAATTCTTTTGAATTTTCTCACCTTTCTGAAGTGGAAGCAAGTCCTTAAGATTGGTTGAAAACTTTAAAACATTATTTAAAGCACAAACATTCACTTTTGTTTACTCTCCTGGTTTAGCAGACTAGGCATAATGAATGCAACTTGTATGATGTATATTCATCTAGATCTCCTTAGCCTACTCAGGCAACTGAAATTTCATTGGATACTTGAATAATATAGAGGCAAAATCTAGTGTCCTTATATGTCTAGCCATTCATTTGCAGTTACCTGGTGGTATTCAGTGGAAGAAATACCAGGAGTCAGATAAAAGGGTTTTTGAAAGCCATAAAAACTGTAGTTTTTGTTCAGGTTTGCAACTTCCTACCTCAACCTTGGAAAATTCAACAATCTATTGAAGAGGTAAGAAGTTGACATTTATTGAGAACCTTTTGTGTACCAGAAAATATAACCTATCTTACAGGGTTTTTATTAAATTAAATGAAATATCCTATC
>NW_006363438.1:0-734 GCF_000327345.1 Myotis davidii
TTTAAAGCAAAGTGTTTATTATGGAGAGATTAACTTCTTCCTGTATCCTCTCTCTTAAAACTTCTGTATCTAACCCTGGAGACAAAAGATGTAAGGGATTCAGTTACTGCTATTTAAGAAATATAGGTCTAATATGAAAAACTATTCACTACTCTTGGGGTTAGCCCCAGAGGTAAAAAGTTTAGAAGTTATCACTCTTGCCCTTAGGATAAGAGAAAGGTGAACAAACAAAAAATCAGCAACTACGCTTAGACTCATCAGAGAACTGAGGTTGTAGGACAAACCATCCCAGAATTCTTGAGATACAGCAGGTGGTGGGCAAAGTAATGGCAGCCCAAATAAGTTGACATCTCAATTCCTGGAACCTGCAAAGGAAAACACAGATGGAATTATGGTTGCTAATTAACTGATATTAAAACAGGGAGATTATTGGTTGTGCCCAACAGGGAACTTTAAAAGTGGAAGAGGAAAGAAGAGAATCATCAATGTGGCAACGTGACAATTACTCAGCCCTATGTTAATTAATGGTTGAAAGATGCAGAAATGGCTTTACCATCAAGGAATGCAGGAAGGTTACCGAAGGTAGAAAAACACAAGGAAAAAGATTCTCCCATAGAGCATCCAGAAAAAAATGTAGGCTAGTTAACTCACTGATGTCAGCCCAGGGAGACCCTTTCAAACATCTGTCTTTCAGTACTATAAGAAAACTAGAGGCCCGGTGCATGAATTCATGC
>NW_006363439.1:0-734 GCF_000327345.1 Myotis davidii
CCAGGGCACTAGTATTTAAAGCTGTTTTTACAACAGAATCTGTACTTATTTATTATGTATTTTCAGTCAGGATGTCAAAGTCATGGAAGAAGCAATCAAGTATTTGATAATCCATTGCATTCTGTACTTAAGATTATGTCATATGTTGCCAGCTTAAATTGCTTTCTTTTACAGTTTTCTACATTTTCTAGCCTATGCTATTAGGTTAACAGCTTTTCTATTTCAGTGGTGGAAATCATTCATTAGCTCTACTATATCTAATGTATTTTTAGGTCTGATTAATGTCTCTTTTTAAGCATCACTATATTTATAGCAAATTTCACCCATTCATTCACTTCATTCAAAGAGCACACGGTAATCAAAAATGCATTTTGAGTGACTAATTTGATGAAACCAAGTATGTATTCAGTGCCTGGTCAAACAATGTTGAATAGTAAGCTCCAGTCTACAAGGAGTTAATCTTAGCTGGAGAGACAGACAAGGGTGTAGATGGTTACAATTCTTCAATAGAGCACGCTCAGAGAATTTGGGAGCATAGATTCTGGATGCCTGAGTTAGCCTGAAGTGGAAAGATGAGGAGTATAAAGGAATTTCATATTGAATCAAATTGAAAGCACATCAACAAATTATTAATATTTAATTTTATGCACTATGTTCTCAAACCTACAAAGTACCATATTTTTCTGTGTAGAAGACGCCCTCATGTATGAGATGCCCCCCACTTTTCCAACCCA
>NW_006363440.1:0-734 GCF_000327345.1 Myotis davidii
GAGAAATATCTTCAGTTTTATTTCATCTTCCTCTAATCCTTCATAATCTAAGCAATTAGATGATCAGTTCTTTTCACTTATTGTCCTTTTTCTGCTTTCTAAACAGATCTCATTTTATCTATAGGTATGATTGTCTGTTTCTGGATCAGCTATGCCTTCTCTTTTATCAGTATATGTTTATCCCTTTATTCTTTTGCATGACCAACAAGTGACGCAAACCTAATTCAGAAAATTTTGATATGTAGGGAACTCATTCATGCATTCATTCATCAGATATTTATTCTCTGGCAGGTCCATATTAGGAGTTAACCAAACAACTGTGAACAAGCCATTCTTCAAATTTTCAGTTTAAAGTGCTTAAGATAGAGCTATATGCAGGGTGTTAAGGAAGAAATTGACCCAGTTTGGTTCATAGATGTCTTCAGAAAAGTAATCCTGAGCTGAGATTTGCAAAAATTAGTAAGAACTTTAGCCAGGTGAGGGACTAGGAGGAAATAGTATTCTAGCCAGAAAGGGTAGCACATATTCTCTTGACATATAAAGGAAGCAGTCCAAAGTACCAAAGTATCAGGCATAGCTTTAATTTATAAAACAAATGGAAATTTGTCCTTCAATTATTGTCAGATAAAGTGAGCAATGGCAATGGTTTTCAAATATAGCACAGTCTGTTTGGTTCAATGGTTAGATCAACAGCCCACGGGCTGAAGGTCCTGGGTTCGATTCTGGTCAAGGGC
>NW_006363441.1:0-734 GCF_000327345.1 Myotis davidii
GTGAGATACAATAAGATGTTCCGTCGCATTAATTATACTTCAGGTTCTCAGTGGACACATGCAGCTAGTGGCCACTGTGCTGCACAGCACGGCTGCAGTGTGCGGCCGCCACGGGAAGTTCTGTTGGGCTGCGCAGCACAGACCCTCGCTGCCAGAGCGGCCGGGGGTCGGGGGGCCGGGGCACGCACGGCCAGCATCGCGGGGGTGCGGGCACGCAGACCAGCCGAGGCAGAAGCTGCATCTGCTCAGGGTGCCCGGGGGGCCGGAGGCACGTAAACATTAGAGAAGCTGGGCGCCAGCCCCGAGTCCTCAGCCTTGGCTGCTCATGAGAAGCACCGGGGAGCTTTTGAAGAAGCTTGAGTCGTCTGAGGTGGAATGGGCGTCAGTCTCTAAGGTTTTCCAGGTGATCCCAATGTTCCGCTAAGGCTGAGAACCACTGCCTGAGCCCGCTCTGTATCTCCTGGGGCGGATTTGGGGCGGGGGGCGGGGGTGTCCAACACCTTCTGCCCTGGAGTGGGCATCTGCTGGATGCCCACTATTTGAGGAGTTTCTTTCCTGACGGTTGCGGTAAGAGCTGTCACATTTGTTCAATGTCACTGCACACTGAGTTACTGGGTTGGACGCCTCAGGCTGGACTAATTACTATAGTTCTTTCCCTCGAGTTTTAAGACTGACGGACCCTCTGGGAGATTGAATCTGCTAGACGGAAAGGTTGGGAACTGCCCGTGGTCCTT
>NW_006363442.1:0-734 GCF_000327345.1 Myotis davidii
TTTTTTTTTTACAGGTTCCCTGTAGAGTGTATGCTATGCTCTGATATTTTGAATTGATCGTGCAGATTCTATTTCAACAGTGATAATAAACCTAGTGAAAACTGGGGTTAGCAAAGGTGACTATTAACCTTTCTTCTAATACAGTTGATTTATTTTGCCTTGTGGTGCAGACTGATTCCCAGTATGAACTACTGATAACTTTAATTTAAATACCACCTGTAGATGAAGAATGTAGATGTAAAAGAAAAATTGTCTGAATGCTTGCATGGAAAGCTAAAAGGCATTATCCTCATCATGTCCAGATTATTATTACAAATGTTGCCATTAAGAAATTCATAGATAAATAAAAACCTTTTATTATCTGCCATGTAAAGATAAACACAGACAGAATATCATAGTTCTTATTTACTTATGAAGGTAAAGATCAATGTGCTAAAAAACCCGAAGCAATTTTAAGATCGAATGATTCTTGCCAGTGTGTGTTAAAAAAAAACTCAAGTTATGGAATTAGATAAACCAGATTTCTGTCTTGTCGAGCAAGTAACTTAATTTCAGCCTTAGTTACTCTTTCTGCAAAAAGAACTAAGAATCCCTACCCTTCATTTCTTCTAAGGTTAAATTAACATCTGCAGCACCTAGAAGAATAGTAGGTGGATCTTGAATAAAATGTGTGGTCTCTTCTCTCTTTCTCTGAATGGTTCTTACCACAAACTTACAGTTTTAATATTTTTTTT
>NW_006363443.1:0-734 GCF_000327345.1 Myotis davidii
ACAGTGGTTAATTAGCTCTGAGAAATAATAAGGAAAATGTATTCTATAAAGAAAGGGATGCAACCATAATACAAAAACGCTTGATTCTGTGATTGGCAAAAATGCCAAACCTTAGGACTCCTGTTTAAGAACAAGACGGGAAATGATGTGAATCTTGAGTTTCTTCTGAGCACAAGTTTTTCAAAAAATGTGTAGTAGTTTTGATGTACCCTGTTTCTAAGTCTCCGCACACTTGCGTATATTCAGTGCAACATAGTTAAGAAACTTGGGTGTGTTTTTTTAAAATATAATCATGCCCAATCTCTGAATCGTTTGATTTACAGAATATTGTAAGCCTGCCTAAACAAATTATAAAAATAAAAGCTCAGAAGTTTCACAATCGTCCCATCATCACTTCAATACATGAAAATTCTCTGGATGAAAAATGTTTTGATTTGATTCAATTATGCCTGTCAATCAAATGCAGTTCTTCATATAGCCCATAAGGCAGAGAGCACTGTGGTCCAAGGCCAATGCCTTTCTTTCTGTGTGAGTGTGCGCATGTCTTTGTGCGTGTGTGTGTGTGTTCTAAACGAAAGATTTGGGTTAAAGCTTGCTGGTCCCTTCTAGCATAGAGGCAAGGGTAGGTAACAAACAAAAGCATCTGGAACCTGTGAAATCATTTTGCATCAAAACAACAATTATTTTTAGGCTTTGTTCTCATTATACATTCATAAAAAGAATTCATTTTTTTT
>NW_006363444.1:0-734 GCF_000327345.1 Myotis davidii
CTTTACAAGTTTGAATGTTTTTATGTTAACAATCCTGTGAGAGGGAATTTCCTGAGAGCTTTCAGATAGGTTAAATAATGACAGTCCTCTGGAACTGTATCTTTAAGATACTATTAATTACTATCCCAGGGGGAATGGGGTTATAAAATATATATATAAATACCTTCTACTCAGCATAATAAATGTCAGGCCCCAAGAAAATGCGAGGAAGTTTTCTTAGATATTTAAAGACCAAGGTAAGTAACATGGTTAGATTGTACAAATAGCAAAAGGATGGATGCTTATACCAAAATAGTATGGAGAAAAAGTGAAAATTTGGAAAACAAGGTGAAGAGAGGATGCACACTCATAAGCTCTGAAGCTACATTTTTACCTACATGTACTTATATCTATGAACGTATATAATCTCACACACAAAACGAAAGGGTAAAAGCCGATATGGAAGGAGATGCACCAATATATCCTTTATCAATGTAGGTATTGTTTCTGACCCAGTTTGCAGGTGCACAGATGTGAATAACAAGAGGGTAAGGGACTGGTTTTTTCTATTCTCCACAACTGTGTGAGGTATAGTAAAGGGAATCAATAAATGCTTTAAATGATAAATTCATGAATAAGTGAATCAAGAAGCATGACTCTGAAGGATAGACTTTTGTGAAAATAAGACCTAGCCTGGTGGTGTGACTCAGCTGGTTGGAGAATCATCCCATACACCAAAGGTGGTGGGTTTGATT
>NW_006363445.1:0-734 GCF_000327345.1 Myotis davidii
TTTAGTAACTTATTCACTTGGTTATTCAATTATCTCCTCCACCAAGCACATAGTCAACTGAATTCTTAGACACTTTATCTGGCCAACTCACTACATTTATAATCCTTAATCTTAAAATATAGTATTACTAGTATATGTTTTTCAGGTAATTCTTTGATTTCTAAAACTTCATATCAAATTCATTTCCTCCTCTTCTTTCTATCCCTCATAGAATAGAGCAGTGGTCTTCAAATTTTCTGATCTCAAGATCCCTTTATACTCTTAAGTATTTTTGAAGATTCCAAAGATATTTTGTTTATGTGGGTTATATTTATCAGTATTTAACCATTAGCATTTAAAACTGATAAAATGTAAAATATATATTTAATTACCCAGTTAAAATAATAGTAGATATATTACAGGTTAACATAAATAACATTTTTATTAAAAAGTAATTATTTTCCAAAATAATAAATAATTTAGTGAGAATAGTGACATTATTATAGAGTTTTCCAAATCTCTTTATATTTGGCTTTACATAAGATAGATGGGTTCCCATGTATCCTGCATTCAGTCTGTTAAAATATGCAGTATTAGCTAAAGTAAACAAAGAAAGTCCAACATGATACGAAGTTAGAAAGGAGCAGAGTATTTTAATGGTAATTCCAGATCATTGTGGGTATTCATCTTTGGTACTACACCAATGCTTGACAAGTGGTCGTTTCCCATATGTTTTTTTGCAAAGTGCACTCTGA
>NW_006363446.1:0-735 GCF_000327345.1 Myotis davidii
GGTATAATAACTCTCCTCACCACCAATGTTTTAAAGTTATTCCATTTATATCTAACTGCTTAGTATATTCGCATTTATATTCTTCATGCTATTTTTTGTTTATTTTTCTAAGGTACGTGAGTCTAATTACTAACATTATGAATCATTAGACATTCTGTCAGAATATTTGAGCATTTTTTAAAAAATTTAAAGATTTTTAAAAAATCTTTCAGCTTAAAAAAAGAATGAAGATGTTATATCTGTAATTATTTTAGTTTAATAAGTTACTGACTGTAATAAAAAAATTTTACCAAATAAATAGGTTTTCAAGGTGACAAATAGACCTTAGAGCCATAAGTTATCCAACTTTAAAGAGTCTACTTGATAACATATATTGAAAAGGTCAGCTATTCATTTCAGAAGAGATCAAATTTATGTGAAAACAAAGGAAGTTACTGGATTGGTTCTTAATAACAAAGAGGCATGACACTGAAGATCTGTAAAGGCATCATGATGCTTATTCAAGGGAATAAAACATCAAAGATAACTTTCTCATTTCATATACATTTAAGTGAAGGTGTCCTGCTTTTCGGTTGAGCAGCAGAGTGACTCATATTTCTTACCTAAAATTCAAGAAGCCTCTCTATTACTGCAGCCAGCAGGAAAAAATCTTGAAGTAGGCCTTGGGCATATGCTGATGTAAATGAAAACATGTCGCCCAGCCTGTATGGCTCAGTGGTAGAGCATCGACCCATG
>NW_006363447.1:0-735 GCF_000327345.1 Myotis davidii
AACAACAACAACAACAACCAAATGTTTCCAAGAATAAAATAAGATACAATTTTAGAATGCATATACTGTCTACTTTAACAGTTTGCATTGTGGTATCTTGTTATTAAAACCAATGAAAGGGGAGAAATTAACCATCAAGTTTAGTATTTAAAGTCAGGCTTGAGTTGGTAGCATGAGGGAGTGAGAAGGAGCTTAGCTTTGGAACACAGGAAATTAATATCCTTGAACAGATTTTACCATTAACAGTAGGATTTGGGGCAAGACACTCAGTCATTTGGCTCCTCAGGTCCCTGTTTATAACAGATAATATCATCTTTCAAATTATTTCAGAGTCTTAAGATCTGAACTAGATAGTTGATATGAAATTGCTTCCAATGCTGGTTTCATATCTGATGAGAAACAAAATATTAGATGTTTGTTGGAAATAGCATTGGAGCAAAAATTTTCTGGTACACAACCCTAGTATGTAAATAAGACTAGCCTTGGGGACATTTTAATGCCACTGTTAACAAGAGAATCTATTTAATTCAGTTTTTAAAAACACAGTAGTTTAGAGACTAGAACATTATAAATGTAAATTCTAACACATTACAAATAAAATAAAGCTAAATGACAGTACTTAGTTCCAGAGAGGATATTTTCTTTTTCCATCAATTTTTTAAATTAGCATTTTTTATTAAAAATATAAGAAGGGAGAAAAGAAAATAGTTTTGCATTCAATGTTAATATAATTTT
>NW_006363448.1:0-734 GCF_000327345.1 Myotis davidii
AAATTAATATTTCATCTTGTGTGTCAATTTGTGTGTCAGCTCCTTCTCCAAGCCTTTGAACCTGAAAGCCACTCCAGCCATGACCTTTCACAGGGAAACTGTGCACGTGGAAGAACATTTGACTAGAGAATCTAACATCTTCCAAATACTATTTTTGATCGGTTGTCCACTAAACACTCTCCATGTTCCTTTTACTTCGGTGATGTCTTTACTAGGGAACTTTGTGATCCCCCAAAGGGCTGCCAGCAAGGCCTGCTGTGTCTGACAACTCTGTAAGGGGAGGGAAGGCTGAGGAAATAGTCTATGCAACACAAGAGGCCTTCCATTTCCTTTCTGCAAACTTGATTTCTCCTTTCATACCGCCATAACTTCTTTCAGACAAGAAAGCCAATAGGTAATTCCACTCCTGTTATACACCCTGTTATACACCAGAAAGGAGAGAGATAGTTAGGCAGAAAAGTGGAATTCACCTTTTCCTACCAAGATCACCATCTGTTTCCATTTTCTGTGTTTTAATAGAAAAGATACTGAGAGAACGCAATGGGACACTGGTAGGTCTCTCAGTGATTTCATCTCAAGGTGCCCAGGCCTCAGACAAAATACCATGTAATTTTCATCTAAAATTATACATTTATTTTGCTGATAATTAATTATTTTGCTCATAGTTCAGGGCCCGGTATCTGAAATTACATTCCTGATATGAATTGATGCATTGTAAGATCTCATTAATTTTG
>NW_006363449.1:0-735 GCF_000327345.1 Myotis davidii
GACTCCTGGTCGTCAGCCCTGGTCTATTGCGTGCCTCTGTTCATTCGAATACTTAGGAGGTTTCACGTTCGTGCCAACCACAGGCCAAGTACTGCCCGAGGCACCGGGGACTCAGGGCAAAAATTCATGGATGGTTCCAGTACCCAGGCCACGGCTCCCAGCTGAGGGGGGGCGCTGTCTGATGCCAGGAGGCAGGCTCACCTGCTGGACACCTCATCCCAACCCCTCTCCCTTCACCCCGCTCTGGTACAGCAATCAGGGGGCTGGTACTCACTCATCTGCCCTCCCATCCAGCTAGGAACGGCTCGGCCCCTGGTCCAGGCGGACACCCAGGCCACACAGCCGCCATCTTGTGATGACACAGGTGACAGGGCAGCCAGCAGGAGGGGGAGAGATGGAGAAAGTCCCTGTGATCCTGATGGCGCTCCTGAGGGCATTTCCCCGCTGTGCACGGCCTGTTTGCATGTTGTGCTGGGAACGTGTAACCCCCACTGGTCTAAGCCGCCGTCTGCAGTTGGAACTCTTATCGCTGTAACACGTCGCCGACCAGTCGTTTCATCGCTGGCCTGACCCGGCGGCCAGAGAAGATTCTATGGAGCGAGGACAGAAAACGTTTTTACGTAAATGCTAAAGGCGCGCCTTAAAATCGAACACCCGTTGCATTTGGAAGTTATGTATCCCATGTTCTTGCGAGCTAGTAGCTTTTTATTTTTATTTTATTTTATTTTTTTAATA
>NW_006363450.1:0-735 GCF_000327345.1 Myotis davidii
GCTTCACACCATTCTTACCTCACACCATTCTCGCCCTTTCTCGTGTGCTCAGAGGTCACACCTTGGAATTGTAAACCCCTTTCTTAATCTCACTTTATGTACTTGCTCAAATCTCACTGTCCGCACATACTCTGATCAATCGTATTGCTAGAAAGAGTTGACTTTTTTTCTAGTTCCATGCTGTGAAGGACCTACTGCTGGGCACATATTTCACAGAACTGGCTTCTCTTTCAGATTGGGAGAGAATTTGTGAGTTTTACAGGACACGTACATCCAGGGAATGGTTATGTGCCCTTGTATTATGGTGCAAAGAATAAGTTGAGATTGGATCTGAGCTACAAATGTGTTTCCCTCTAGCGTGGCAAAAGCATTAGCACCAAAACACATGTGACATACTAATTGTCACCTTGTCTAGTGACCACCCTGTCTAGTGATTGTCTAAACCCTGAAAATGGCACCACTTGGAGACCGCTGCGCTACGGTCCCAGTGCCTGCTGTCTTTTATCCAGCACATGGCTTGCCGTTCAACACATATTACATACAGAGCGATATTTTCTGGTGTTCATTGAGTATCTACTTCGTTGTGATAGAAGGAAATGTGTTACGTTGTGTTTACCTCACCAAATAAAAGGGCAAAGAAGAATTGTGGGGATTAGGACTGCAATATTTGAGAAAAAATTTTGGAGAGTCTTGAAATGTGTAAAAGTTGTTGGAAGTTTTTTTTATTTTTTTTTT
>NW_006363451.1:0-735 GCF_000327345.1 Myotis davidii
GGTTTATAGCTGTTCATATGGAAAATAATACAAGAATAAACTCTGAGCTTCACATACGCACAACTGTAAACCTATTTTGCCTACCCTGTATATGTCCTGGAGTACTAGTCTGAGAAGTTATTTATGTAAAAAGCATACCATCACCCACCCTGAGGGTTCGCAACTCCTAAAATTATATTTATAGTTTCAAATATCCAGCAAAAGGAACCATTCTCAACTATGGTTTTACCCAGTACTGAGACAAAGAACAAGTTTTGGTAAATTAGCATGCTAAATAATTGCTACATAGAACACAGTTTGGGAAAGGTTGTTGTGTGTGACAAAGAGTCGGTGAAGGGTTTTAAGAAGAGGAGTCACTCAGTTGGACATGCATTTAAGAACACCAGAGGCAGTGAAGAATTAAGGATGACAAAATGAGGCCTAGTGGAGCCACTGAATTCCAGATGGAGAGGGGAGATCCAGGAAGCTGGAACAATATAATTTAGAGATAGTAACATGGAGCATGTGATTTATGGAGAGTGCAAAGAGCCATTTGGAAGCAGTGAAAACTCTCCTTACAACCGCGCTGTCTCTAGTGTTCCCGTGCGTTCTTAGTCTGTGATGTCACCATTACTCTAGATTCCATTATGGGGGCCAAGTTCTATCATCCCAAAGGCATGAAAAATAATAAAGGAATAAAACAATTGTAACACTCCTTCTGTTTGATGCTCCCCCAAATTCTAGCTCAAACTATGG
>NW_006363452.1:0-735 GCF_000327345.1 Myotis davidii
AAAAAATCTTGTTATATTCATAAAAAGTGAAATTACTTTTTAACAATGTATTAAAACAAAAAATATTTTATTGTTTTTTTCTAGTATATCAAAAGTATGTATGATAAATGTTAGTTGTTCAACATGACTTCCGTACCTAATATCATTTGTCTGAATTTAAAAATATTTATTCTTAAATTTTATTTATGATATTTCACTTCATTTACAATCTTATTTTTAATTCTCCATTCAATGTAGTGATCATTAGTTTTTAATTTTTTAATTAACTAAGATCTATAATTGTCTCAAATATTTGGCCATTCTATAATCAAATATCAGATTACTTTGACTAGCTTAGCTATATGTATATCTTTATAAAATTTTTATTAAAAGTCTATGTTTTCTTAAGTGCTTATTTTTAGTGCCATGCAAAACATTGTTACTATGGCTATAAACTAAACAAATTGTTATTTTTATGAACATTATGCCAATTTCTATATTGAAATTACCTTGGATTTGTTTAATTATTGAATGTTTGCTAACTATTCAGTATTTTATTATTCATTTTTAGTGATTGTATGTGCGTTTGTGTGAATTTGGCCACTTCCTTTATTTTGTTATATTTTTGAACATATGTCAAAATATAACTTATCAAAATATAAGTTATGAACTTATAAACATACTAGAGGCCCAGTGCAAAAGATTTGTGCGCTGGAGCAGGGGGTCTCTCAGCTCAGTCTGTGCCCTCTTGCAGTC
>NW_006363453.1:0-735 GCF_000327345.1 Myotis davidii
CACTTAACTGTACACTTAAAATAGTTAAAATGGCAAATTTTATGTCATATATATTTTACCACAAGCAAAGATAATATATGGGTTTCCATCCTAGACTCAAACTCTCCACTTCATTCCAAAACCACATTATATTGAGAGATGAGTACATGCCAAGCATTATTCCTGGTTGGGGGTGGGAGAGGATTGCAAGTTTAAATTGGATGATCAGAGGAGGACTCATTATGAAGGTGAAGTCTGATCAAGAACTTGAAATGGAAAATGGAGTAAGCCTTGCCAATATGTGAAGAGAGCATTCCTGGCAGAGAATAGCAGTGCAAAGGCCCTGGGGCACTTTATGCCTGGACATGTAGGGACCAAAATGATGCCGAGGAAACTTGCGTGGGTCTGCATGGTTGTGAGTGCAGTAGCATTGAGATTGCCAAGCAGAGCTGTTCTACAGGCAGTTATCTCTGAGTGGTCAGAGACAGAGATAACCAATTCAAGTCTCATCTGTGTAGAAGCTAGGATGCTATGACATAGGCTATTCATGGTCTTCATTTAATTGCTGTTTTCACTAAGGCACCATACCCCACCCTCTGTTGTAGCCAGTGATGAAGAGTTTGGGCCTCTGTGGCTCAATTTATACAGAGACTACAATTCCTTTCTCCTGCCACGGCGTGAAGGAACTCTGGGGGACCAACAACTCCCTAAACAGACTTTCAACAAACCTTTTTTTTTTTTTTTTTTTTTTTTTTT
>NW_006363454.1:0-735 GCF_000327345.1 Myotis davidii
TTGGCAGTGTCAAGAACTATAAATGATATTTAAGGAAGTACTTAGGACTCAGAAATCAAACAGAATCTTTTGTCCCATTTTATTTCCTTCATACATTTTTCATTCTCTAAAATGGTCTTGTTTATTTATTAGTTAATTGTCTTATATATGTATTGCTCCTTCTACCTCCCTCCCAATCACAATACCCTCAAAAGATATATCCAGGTCCTAACCTCTAGTACCAGTGAATGTCACCTTATTTGAACATAGTCTTTGTAGATCTAACTAAGTTAAGGATCTTCAGATGATATCATCCTGGATTTAAGGCAAGCCCTAAGTTTGGTGACTGGTATTCCCATAAGAGAAAGAAGAGACAGATTTGAGACACAGATGTCATTTGGTAAGAGAAAATATGAAGATGGAGACCAAGATGGTAGTGATGCTTCTACAAGCCAAGGAAGATAAAAAATTTCCCTAATAATTTCTTCCTACAAACCTCTAGACAGTACCTTGATTTTGGAATTTTGCTCTCCAGAACTAGAAAAGAATAAATTTGTGTTGTTTTAAACCATCAAGTGTGTGGTGATTTGTTGCATCAAAGGAAATTAAAACAAAAGCAAACTGAGTCCAGCCAGGTGTAGCTCAGTGGTTGAGTGTCAACTCAGGAAGCAGGAGGTCATTGGTGCAATTCCCATTCAGGACTGGGGTTGTGCACTCCATCCCCAGTAGGGAGTGGCTCCATTCCCAGTAGGGAGT
>NW_006363455.1:0-735 GCF_000327345.1 Myotis davidii
CTG
The DNA here is from genome assembly GCF_000327345.1 of Myotis davidii. NCBI lineage: Eukaryota > Metazoa > Chordata > Mammalia > Chiroptera > Vespertilionidae > Myotis > Myotis davidii. The sequence continues at coordinate 4 of NW_006363455.1, forward strand.
CACTGAATGAAATTTTCATTTAATGACTTCGTTTTCACACTTACTTTTCCTGTACTCTTTCCGAAATATCTTTTAATTCATTCAATCGGTCAAAACAGTTGAGTGTCTGCTTTATAGGAAGCAATCGGCTTTCAACATTGAGTCAGTTGTGTATAGAGGAAGTTGAATTAAGTACATATGTGTTTGGGAGTTTGGGAGGGCTACTATATTCATTATTAGGGTAACATATTTACCAATTTATTACTTTTTCTCTTCTACAACAATGTGTTTATTTCTCTTTTCTTAACACCATGTTAAAAAAATGATGAAGTACTGCATAATAGAGGTATTTTATGATAAGTAATATAAAGCTTATATACATTGCATTTGATTTGGAGTGAGAATTAAATTCTGAATAGTTGCATTTCCTTTTAAAATGATTGTTATATGAAATGCAAAACTTACCATTTTTACTTAGCATTTTATTAAAGGTAAGTGCACACTAATTTTTTTTTCAAATGTGTAACTGGCCCATTCTAATATTATGTTTTATCCCATTGGACCACGACTGGATAAATGAAAGTGAGTTTCCATTCATTGCAGTAGCAGAGACAACATGTATCTCAAACCATTGAAGCATTTTTCTCTGAAAACGTAACTTAAAATCCTTACACTATCATAGCTTCTAAACATCTATATAATGTTTTGTTCTTCTTTATTGCCAAAATTCATACTTCTGTTATTATATATATA
>NW_006363456.1:0-735 GCF_000327345.1 Myotis davidii
GGAGAGGGTGCAGGCTTGGCTGAGGGAACCCCTCCCTCGAACCCCTCCCTCCCATGCAAGATTTTTATGCACCTGGGCTCTAGTCCAGTTATAAATGCACAATGCATGCTATGAGACATTCCAGCTGGGTGGAGGCAACTGTTTTTTCAGTGGCCTCCACGCAGCCCGATTAGCTCATAGCTGGGAAGTCTTTCAAATCAAACTCATCCTCCCCTCAACAGTCCAGAGTACATAGCTAAGTCATCCCAAGAGCTCATGGGATTCAGAGGTACTGCCTGTAGAGTCTGTCCCCATTTCACCAAGGTTTAGACGGGACTCATTTCTTGCAAATCACATCCCTCTTTAATTGGAAAATCCCAAAACTGCACAGCAACCTCCCAGGTTGACCTGCTGGTCCCATGATTGTTGATTATACTTCTTAACTTCGCTGGAGGTCTTGGGATGAATGCCATGTTGTGAAAGGTGCCTTGGAACTCGTTCAATATACCAATCATAAGCAATGGTTCTCTTTCCATAGTTGATCTGTTTTGTCTTTGCATCTGGACACTTTTATCTGTTTCTAATTCTGTCCATATTATAAATGCACACTCCTCCGAATCACAACTTCCAGATGATGATTTTCTCTTAAAGTCACTAACGAGAGGTTTTCTTTTACATCTTACAATATCATTCCGTCTTCTTCAACTATACTTATGCAGTCTAAACATCTAGAATGGGGCTTAGGATTTCAGGAGT
>NW_006363457.1:0-735 GCF_000327345.1 Myotis davidii
TAAAGAATTTCTTGTATACATGGAATGTTTTCACATTTATGCCCTGCCCTCCTCTTCAAATAATGACAATTTACATAAAGCAAAAAAAGACAAATATTTAAATTGTTTCAAAGTATGTTCACTGGCCCACAGAAGTTTCTTAAATTTTTGTTCCCATCAAATCTATGCTAAGTTTAGTAATTGTGAATATTCTTTCTTCAAAATATATGGATTTGTGGCCATAGAATTATACAGTAAAGTGTACGATGGGGGGAAAAAAGATCATTTTTAACTGTTAGCATGTGTTTTAGGCTTCCTTTTATCTTTTTAAGTGTACAATAGTTTTCCTTTTGTCCTTATGACCTACCAGGTAGATGTTATTATTTGTTCATTTTCCAGATGAAGAAATTGAGTCATAGCAAGGTTACATAATTTACCAAAGTTCACATAGCAAGAAAGTATATGAACCACATTTGAATCCTTCACAATCCACATCCTAACAACCACATATACTGTCCTTCATATATGAACTAAACACAATTTATAGACTAAAAATTATCTCAAAGCATACACACACATGCACAGTTGTTCATTTTAACATAATTTTCCAACCCATGACTGATAATAATAAAGCTACTATCATCCGGGGACTCTAACATTCTTAAATTTTGCAGAGATCCGTCACAGTGAAAACGTTAGTCTAAAGCCCGGCTGGCATGGCTAAGTGGTTGAATGTCGATCTATGAACCAGGAAGT
>NW_006363458.1:0-735 GCF_000327345.1 Myotis davidii
GGCCTGCGGGCCGTAGTTTGAGGACCCCGTCATACACCATGACCAAATTCTTATAAATACCATTTGTATAAGTTATTCTGTACAACTATCATATGATGCAATATTTTCTTTTTGTCAATTAAATGCTGTCTTCTGAGTTCCCACAACCCTAGGATACACCTCTTCTATGGCACTAAGCATGTTTTGAGAAGGTGAAGAGGAAAACCTTGGCATGAATATCTATAAGTAAGCAGAAAATGCCATCAGGAAGTAAGGTAACGGCTGAGATCTATGGTGTAGGGGGTTCATCTAAAATATCCCAGATATCTTTCCAGGAATGCAATTCCATGAATGCATCATCAATGGACTTGGTCTCTAAATCTAGAGAATGACTTTTAACTTTTGCTCTAGCCCCATTGCCTGATATTGTCAAGCTGAGAGATATTGCAAGAGTCCCTCCTAGCTGATACTCATCCATTCATGTAACAAATGCTAGCGAGCACCTACTTCATTACAGGCATTTTTCACTACAAAATTTCTTCCCCTCTTGAAGTTTATATTCTAGTGACTTTACCACTTTAACAGCCCCTTCTCTCAGAAACAAAATGTTTTTGGACATTTCACTTTTACTTTTTCTATAAAGAAAACACATTGAATTATTCTTGACTTTTTATATTAAGTAATTGACATTGCTTTCAACAAGTTCTGGTCTTGACACACATGATATTACTTTCAGATAGCCTCTCACACAAGGTA
>NW_006363459.1:0-735 GCF_000327345.1 Myotis davidii
TTTTTTTTTAATATACCACATGGGTCTTTATTATATATAGATGCTTATTCTGATATATATTAAAATAGTAAACATATAGAGCAGAAGCTAGAAACCCTATATTCTAATACTGAGTCTGTAACTTGCCAGCCATGAGAAAATGATTTTCATATTTTCTAGTCATAGTTTATTTACTTATTAAATCGCAATAATTTCTATCCTGTCCACCTTAAAACCTGGTAGAAATTAGTGGTCAAATGATACTATTAAAATATAGAGGATTTGTGATGCTTTTTGATTAATTAGAGAGCTACTGAATAGTCAAAGCACATCTGATTTCAAGGCAAAGGGAGGTATTCTGGTTCAAAGAAGCCTTGGGATAATGATGACATAAAATCAAGGTAAACTTAGTACCATCTATGGGGTTTAGAAAGTGTGCAAACTGCATCGAAGTGTAAAAAACTTTTAGTGACTATTTAGTATGAATATCCAAGAAGCCGCATTTCAGAACATAATTCCTTCCTAGCAATACTATGGAATAGCATAACATGGAAAAGTTGAATATGCAGTAGAATATATTGCAGGATGTTATAGGAATGATTGCATTGGGAATAAGATATGAGAAGGCTTAGGTAAAGTGAAGATTCAATTATCCTGCATGTACCTGAAAGCCTTGAATAGTGACTACACAAAATAGAGGTTTATTTCTCTCCCAAAATGAGAAATTTAGAAGAGATAGTATTCAGCTCATTTGCC
>NW_006363460.1:0-735 GCF_000327345.1 Myotis davidii
ACTGGCTAAGCCTAAGCCTGATTAAGTCTGGAAATTACAGTTTAAGACACCCAGAGGGCAGTCACATCCTCCCCAACGGGGGCCTGATACCCAAAGCAGGCTTCCTGGGGGACAACTGGCCATTATCCAGGATTACTGAGGAGAGATAAACAATGAAGGGGAAATTCCTCTGCTGGGCACATACCCAATCAAAGCCAAGATGGCATAGGTAAGCACCTGCGCAGTAGAAACCAGATGATACAGCAGAACTTTGGGACATGCACAATAGAAGCCAAGATAGCTACCATAAAGGGGAAGTGTCTAGCTTGGGAAAGGGATCAAATTGGATAAGGGACACAGCCTCTGGGAGACCTAGAAAAGAGATTGGATAGGAGGAAGACCCAACACAAATCTCTGAAGAGCCAGGAAAGAGATTGGTTAGTTTGAAAAGCAAGCAAGCTCTTTCACAAGCCCAAGGTAATGTAATCAAAGCTTAACAAAGGCCTCTTCTGGTAGCACATTTTCTCTGTAGCAGTCGCATGGGCTGGCAGCCATGCAGGCCCAAGTGCAGGTCTGGGTGCAGCAGCACTGAGCCAGCCAGGGCACAGCCGGGAACAGAGACTAAGCTAGCCAGATGAAGACAGAAACTGAGCTGGACTAAGCTCTGGCACAGACTGAACTGAAATATGAAAGCTTTGGACACCCTGCCGATGCCAGGCCAACGGCACAGAATTTCTGGACCCTGGCCCTTCTTCT
>NW_006363461.1:0-735 GCF_000327345.1 Myotis davidii
TCTAATTAATTTCCTTCCAATGTGCATGAATTCCTGCACTGGGCCATTAGTTCTTTATAACTGTCTGAAAGTGCCTCCTGCTTTTAACCAGTTCACCCAGGCCTTGGACCACCAAATAGCTACTCAACTGCTGAAGCTGGCCCACAAGTACAGACTGGAGACAAAGCAAGAGAAGAAGCAGAGGTCGTAGGCCCGGGCTGAGAATAAAGCTGCTGGCAAAGGGGTTGTCCCCACCAAAGGGCCACCTGTCCTTCAAGCAGGGGTTAACATTGTCACCACCCTGGTGGAGAACAAGAAGGTTCAGCTGGTAGTGATTGACACGATGTGGATCCCACTGAGCTGGTGGTCCTCCTTCCTGCCCGTGCTCTAAGCTGGGAGCTCCCTACTGCATTATCAAGGGAAGGGGGAGGCCAGGCTGGACGTCTAGTCCACAGGAAGACCTGCACCGCCGTCACTGTAAGTGGGAAGACAAAGGAGCTCTGCTTAAGCTGGTGGATGTTATCTGGACCAATTACAACAACAGATATAGTGAGATCTGCCGCCATTGGGGATCTGAGGTCCAAAGTCAGTGGCTCGCATTGCTGAGCTGGAAAAGGCTAAAGACCTGGCCACCAAGCTGGGCTAAGTGTACACTGTTGAGTTTTCTCTACATAAAAGTAATAAAAATTATCCTTAAAAAAAGAAGTATCTTTGGAGCCCTGGACTGGTTTGGCTCAGTGGCTAGAGCAGCCGTGG
>NW_006363462.1:0-735 GCF_000327345.1 Myotis davidii
CTCTGCAAATATAAGCTTTTGTTCTGCCTTTGAAAACATACATTTTACTTCTTAATTTTTCCCCTTTATCTGGACATGCATAGGAAGATATTGCTTTCAATGATTAATAATGCCTTCTTCTAAAGAGTAATGTAAATAAATTTTAGTTCAGGATATATTATTATGAAAACATAGTAGGTTCTATCACACTAGACCCAATATCTTATAAAATTTGGAGGATGAAAAGGTCTTCTTATACATGTCTTATAAATCCTTATTCAATACCCCAAGACCAAATATTCTGATTGTGTTTATGTATGATCTTACATTAAACTATTGGACCAGGACAACACTCTAAGAAACATTGAATAAACTAAGGTTTTTCTGAAAACATATTATGCGTTTGCATTGACTCAGGTTTAGAATGAATATGTGAGATTATTTGAATCTGTAACCTCTGAAAATCAATGCAGCTGGCCCCACAATAGGAAAGAAATGTCCCAGGTACCTGGGACACCTAGTCTTACCAAAAAGAGAGTTAAATTCGTCACTAGAGGCTGCTTCTTTCCCCATGCCCACCAGATCCAAACAATCGTCTTGTGCAAGAATATTGACAACTTCAGCTCAGTCCTCACTCTTCTCCTGCTAATTTTAATGTACATTTTTATTTTTGCATATTTTATTCAAGATGTGTTTCCAATATACAAATAATTTATGATCATTTTAGACCAAAAAATAAAAGAAAGGTAATTCAAG
>NW_006363463.1:0-735 GCF_000327345.1 Myotis davidii
ATTCCTGTAGAAGTGAGTAATATGGGTTGAGGCTGAGAGCCCAGTGACCCGGGCAGGGATAAAGCACAGACAGTATGGCAGTCAGCATTCCAGACAGAGGAACAAGCCATGGAACCTGGTTGCCCTTAACTTCACAAAACTCTTCTCCATTCGCTCCATTTGTGTTGGGTTGTAGAGTACATTATTGGCAAACCCAATAACTGGTACTACAGGATTACTTTTGCCCTGAGTTATAGATGCACACTGTGACCAATCCCAGGTTCAAATGGAAGCACAGGGGAATAATTCTGACAGACCACTAGTCACTACTGCCTGGAGGGCAAGGCAACAAAAGAGGTGTCTGAGCTCCCCTGATTAACCTCACCACCACTCATTGTGGCTAAATCTGGCTGCAGAGGACAGCACTGGGATTTCATGGATATGGAGCCACATTGCCCACCTTGTACCCCTACACGGTTGGTCCTCTGGGATGGGGTGAGCAACCAAATCACAGGGGAGACATCTACTTTCCCAGGGAACACAGGCCATTTTCCACCACCTCATGGATATCTGAAAAGCCAGAGAAATGCAAGAGAGCTAAAGAAACTTGTGATTCAGTGCCACCTACTGGAAAACAATACTAATACTCCTATCAATTTACTAGAGATGTGCCACTCATACATAGAAGCCTAGACAGAGAAGGAATACATTAAACACCATGAATACCCAAGATAATGAGGTAGCTCAGGAAGAAAA
>NW_006363464.1:0-735 GCF_000327345.1 Myotis davidii
TAAGAGATGGACGAATTCAGGAGGGAGCAACACCGAGACTCCATCCCTATGGAGTTTTTTTCCGGCCAGCCCCAGCAATGCCTCAGTAAAGAGGCAGTGCCATGCATAGGATTGACTTGCCGGTTGAGACCATCAAGAACTGCAGAGAACCCTGGGGGCTGGGACAAGCATGGGATGCCTTGGAAAGGATGTAAGGACTTGAGGCGACGTGGCATGAGAATAACATGTACATCGTCAGTGATGAAAATTCCAGGTGTTGTAGACACAGGAAGCATTGGCCCAAATTTGGAATCAGGCCCAAGTACAGTATAGCTACGGAGTAGTGAGCACTGCCCCAGGCAGCAGTGGAGGGAAGGAAAGAAGAGATGGTTGGGAGGGGCCTTGGTGCTTGAGCAGGGCCTTGGGAGATCAGTAGGAACATGGAATGCTAAAAAAAGAAGATTCTTCCAATTGTATGGAATGATTTTACTCTAAAGGCAAGAGGGTGTGAATATGTAAAAACATCTGCAGATGTGGGAAGGGTCAGGGGTTGACATGGCAGGTGGATGGTGAATAACAGGAGAGATGCCAGAAAGGCAGGGGACTCACAGAGCTGCATACATGCCACGGAGCGTGGATGTGACACTGTAAGCAAGAGATCTGTGCGGGGCTTAATGATGGAGATTGATTGGGCCAGACGTACATTTCAGAAAGACTGTTCTACTGACTTGGAAGAGAGAGGACAAGCCCAGACAC
>NW_006363465.1:0-735 GCF_000327345.1 Myotis davidii
CAGTTGGACGGACGGACGATCACTTAGCTTTTTATGTATATATAGATTGCACTGCACTGCAATACATTAAAGATAAAATTCAATAAATCAAATAACTAAAAAATAACTATCATGATCGAAGTTTTATTTGGCCTACTGACTGTGTCAACTATTTTATTTTGAGTTCTGTGCCAGGGAAGGAGTTTAGTTCATAGGAAAAACTCAGAGAACAGATACACAATTATAATTCAGCAATAACAAGCATATCTATGGGTCCCTAAAATTAAATCACAATCTGTGGCAAACAAATATATGTTTTTTCTTCATTTTAACTCAACAAGTATTATATTTAAGGAGAATGAAATTAATGTGTTTGTAGAGAAGCATATGATTAATATTATATGCCAACTATGCTTTAATTAAAAAGTTTTACATTCCAGGATAAATATTAGACATGAAAAATAATATATGCTACTCTTTTACAAAATATTAAAGTTGGTATAACACGTTATTCCAATTCATTAGCTCTTCTGTAAGTACATTTCTATATTTATTATTGAGGTAAGATTTATGTGAACAGAATCTTCTCCAAATAGCATAACTGTGAGTAAAAATAGAATGAAGTAGCTATTAAATAGAATTTTTAATTCAAATATTCATATTTTATCGTGATTTTCTTCATCACTCATAATAAATTTTTACTTACTATTGCAGGGCATATATTTTAGCTTTAACATTAAAAACTATATTATATAT
>NW_006363466.1:0-735 GCF_000327345.1 Myotis davidii
ATGTAACCTTTTAAAATTGACTTCTTTCACTTACTAATATGCATTCCAAGGTTCATCCACATTTTTTAAATGTTTCTTAGTGTTGAATAATGCACTGCCTATAAGTACCACAGTTTGTTTATCTAAATACAAATAGAAGAACATCTTAGCTACTTTCAAGTTTCTGGCAATTATAAGTAAGGCAGATATAAACATCCAAGTGCAAGTTTTAAATCCTTTAAGTAAATAAGAAGGAGCACCACTGTTAGACTATAAAGTAAGAATGTTTAGTTTTGTGTAAAACAGTCAAACTTTCTTCCATTCTCTATTCCATAAGCAATGCCTGAGAATTCCTATTGTCCACATCCTTGCTAGCATTTGGTGTTAACAGTGTTCTAGATTTTGACCATTTAACTAGATGTGTAATGATACCTCATTGTTATTTTAAATTGTATTTCTCTCATGATCATATGATGTAGAGTATCTTTTTATATGCTTTTCCACCATTTATATATCTTCTCGGTGAGGTGTCTGTTATATGATTGTACTTTATCTCCTTTCATAGCATATCAGTTATGCTTCCTTTACCTTTTTTATTAATTGCCATGGAGTTTGCAATACATTTATAATTAATTAAAGATCACTTTCATATAATACTATACAGCTTCATGAGTAATATGAATACCTTATATAGCAAAACCTCCTAACTTCTTCCTCCCATCCCTTCCAGCGGTTCTCAACCTGTGGGTCGTGACC
>NW_006363467.1:0-735 GCF_000327345.1 Myotis davidii
TTTTTCTTTCAAGGCCAGCAGTTGTAACTCTATACCAAATCCTCATTCTGAGTATTGCATCCTATGTAAATCTGATGCCACAGGGGCAGAAACAGTGCACCCATCCTGGTTCATTTGGAGGTTAGCTCACAGTGGATAGGGCTCTGTGCCGTATAGCCAGAGAAACCACATGCTGTTAGGCAGGAGCTCTTGGTCTCCAGTGTTACACTGTCCCTTATTCTGTCTCCCTAGGTATTAATCTTGTTAGTCTTTTCCTGAAAGGCAGTGACTTGGTATTTACATTTTTATTTTACTGTTTTCCCACAGATAAGGTTAGTAATTCAAAGATAATAGATTACTAACATTTCAATTTTATTTTACAAAATACTAAAGAAATTTAAAGTACTGTTTTCCTTATCTAGGCATTGAAGAACAATTTAGGCCTTTTTATTTACATAATTTAGAAGAAGATATAGAAGAGGACGTGCAGAGTTTAAAGGTAAGTAATAGAGCAGATACTAAAAATGTTAATATATCAGAGCATATATATTTTTAGTCATGAAAACCAAAGCAATATAATGTGTTACTGAGATTGGAGGTAAGCTAGCTTGGTAGCCACATAAAAGAAAATTATCAATTTTATGACGATACCAACTTGGCATTCACATTCTGGACCCATTCCCTCTTCGAGACTAATGAAATGAGAGAAACTGTACACAGCAATGTGAAAACAGAAGCACAATTTCTCTTGAATAG
>NW_006363468.1:0-734 GCF_000327345.1 Myotis davidii
TCACACTACTCAGAATGGTGCACAATTTAAAACCTAGGAATTTTTTTCTGGTATTTCCCATTTAATATTTTCAGACTGCTATTGGCTATGAGTAACTAAAACCCCAGAAATGGAAACCTCGGATAAGGGGGAGCTACCATCTTCCATCTATCATTTCAGCCTCCATGGCTTCTTTGAATATTCCTGTAAGAGCCCCAGAATTGACCCAGCAAGCAAAAGATTCTTCCTCATTAGAAGATAAAGGAAGAGGAAAGACCAGGAAAAAGGAAAGTGTTTAGTATAGTTTGTTTTATTTCCATCACATTGACCATGCACATTCTGCATGAATGTCCTTTGCTCATTTCTAATTGTCAATACCCCATTCAATCACCAAAGCCCAGAACAAGAGATTCTTCCTCCCTGAGGCATTCTGTGTACCTTTTGTCTTCTCTGTTAGCTTTTGGTGTAAATGTCTTAGTTCTACTTTTGAAAATTGAGACTCAAGATTAATACTCACCTAAATATTGCTTCCTGGGAAATGACTTTTCTCACTGTCTTTCCAACTTTTCTCACTGTCTTTCCATCCTTGGTTTGACCATCTCTTTGATTTCACATAAACCAATACTAACTTGATACATCACAATGAAATTCAGTAGATACCTTTGCCCATTTAGTCTCCTATAACAAAACACCACAAACAAGGTAGCTTGTAAACAACAGAAACATATTTCTCACAGTTCTGGAGGCTGAGAAGT
>NW_006363469.1:0-735 GCF_000327345.1 Myotis davidii
TTCCATGGAAGTAAGCTCATTAGAAGGCAGACAACATAGTGTTGACAAATTTTCACTGGGGTAGACAAGAACAATATCTCCTGATATCTAGCTTTCAAGAATATGCATAAGGAAATTATACACAATGCACAGGAATAGGAAAACATACCATTCTTACTCACAAAGAGAAACAGGTAACGGTACAAATATCAATTAATGCTGAAGAGGACTTCATATTTGCTGGTAACAGAGCTATGGTTGAGCAAGGAATTCTCTAGTTCCATGATCATCAGTGGGGAGAACTGGTGTATGGGATGCATGATTGTGGGAAGGATGCTAATTTCATCTAGGAGAGAATAAAATAACATTTAAAGCCTGCTCACTCAGTATCAGAGCTGCAGTAAAGTGATTTTCTTCTTTAGATTCTATGCTGAGTTTTGCTGGCACCCTGCATTTAGGAAATCAACAACACACTACTCACAAGGAACTTAGTATCTAAAAAAAGCCCACATTGTGCTTTAAGCCTTTTAGCACAAAAGTAATAAAAGTCAAGAGGTTAAAGTTTATTCCTACAATTTTCTCAGAAACATCTGTACAATTTTCTATGGGGGCTGAATGTATATTCCATGTGGATCATTGTCAATTGAAATGTGGTTGAAGAACTAGTGGTTTAGTACTGAAGGCTCACTCTCTCACTTGATCCCGATTACATATATATGATTTCCTACCAGCAAGTACAGGAGAATTTTTTTTTTT
>NW_006363470.1:0-735 GCF_000327345.1 Myotis davidii
AAAAAAGAATGCCTCAGGGAATGGGGTTTGGAGCAATGAGGCCAGGTCACCAGGATCACCAGGGCCTCGGAGACCAGGCTGAGGGTTTGATCTTCACTCGTTGGCCCTGGGGAGCCTTTAAGGGCCTCTGAGCAGGGGAGGGACCCCCGCAGGCCCCTGTCTTAAGAAGATGTATCTGGCAGCAGTGGGTGCGATAAACGGGAGGCAGAAGAAATGAGCTGCAAAAGCAGATCAATTAGGAGGCGGTCAGTGAGGCCGAGATTAGAGATAATGAGGACCCACAATGGGAGCAGGGGTAGGGGATGAAAGAGAAATACTTCACCACCAGACCCATCAGATTCACAACGGAGCAGGTGTCTGGGACAAGGAAGCGGCAGGAATGAAAGTGATCTGAAGCCACGCAGTCTCTGACGGAAATGGGGGAAGGGTTCGGCTTGGAAGGCTAATTTCCTGTGGCCTGGGAGGGGTCCGCCCGCAGGAGATGCAGCAGGATATGCACGGCCTGCAGAACACAGCGTGGCGCTCAGCGGAGGGGCGAAGGCAAAAGGGAAGGTCCCTGGGATCTGTTCTTCTCCCTCTTCGTCAAGAAGTCAAGTTCCTAAGTATTTTGCTGACATGAGTGCTGGGTCAGCAATATTTTTCACATCACGTATATCTGTATCTACTGCTAGGCTGCCATGTGTAATACTTCCAATAAAGAATTATTTTTAAAAATACCAAAAAGAAAAACTCATA
>NW_006363471.1:0-735 GCF_000327345.1 Myotis davidii
TCTCTGAAATTATATATATATATATATATATTTAAAGAATGAATGGATCCATTAGCCCCTGGAAGCACCCAGGCTTGAGAGGGAGGAGCTAAGAGGACACCTTACTCAGCTCCAGGTAGAGGCAGGTGGAACAGTGGGCGGGGCTTGGGGGAAGGCGGAATTTCCAGGCCTGGGCGGGGAGAGAGAAGCTGGCAGTGCCCATGTGTGGGAAGCTTCTGTCGTTGGCTTGTTGGGCTGATCGGACAGTGGGCTGGCTCCTGTGGCAGAGCCCCCGCTAGACCCAGAGGCCTGCAGGCCCCTTTGCTCTGCGTCACTTCTCCTTGGCTGTTCGCTGCCTCGCCCAGCACACATGAACACACAGAGATATGCATTCACTCACAGTCATTCAACAAACATGAGCAAGTAGCAGGTGTCGGGCACTGGGGAGTCACCGACATGGCACCCATCGTCAAAGACTGGCAGTCTAGGAGGCAGAGACAGGGACCGATACAGTCATAGTCTGGGAAAATAGGAGGAACTGCAGGGCCGGGCGTGCTGTAGGCAGCGAATGACTATTTGTTGAAGGAATAATGTGAACAGACTGCCGGGGAGCAGAGAGAAGAACAGGGCTCACTGTCTGGGAGCTGGCCAGTGGCACGGAGGGGCGGCATTTGGACAAAGCTCGGGCGACTCTGAGCTCCTCGAAGTCAGGGCCTGTGCCTTAGTCATCCTTGGACTCCACCACCCAGCTCCTGG
>NW_006363472.1:0-735 GCF_000327345.1 Myotis davidii
ATATGTAACCTTTATATATTATATAACAATATATAATATTTATATATCTTTTATATATAAATATGTAATATATATATATATTCAACAACAGAATTCCTCTTACTCTGTACGTGCCCTTTTCTTAATCTTGAACTTGGCTGATAAATCTACTCCTTTGGATGAAGCCTATGATAAGACTGTCAAAATATTAGCACCTGTTCAAAATAATTATTCATTAAATAATGATAATAAATATAAATAAATAGCTTAAATGTGATAAAATAATCAAAACAGCACTAACTGCCTTCCTGTACTTTAGCAAAATGGCTCTATAGCAAAGTGTAATTTTAAGGTTGGACACTCAACCCAAATTATACATTAAAAATTCATCAGAACTTGAAAACTTTTACAATTTGATCCAATCGTTTCCTTGGAATGTGTGAAGTGTTACAAATGCCGCCTAATTCTTTTTGAAGCTCAAGGCAAAGGCACAAAACCCTGTAACATGCTGGAATGATTTGAATGATTGTACCATAAAATGGCTTGGATTTGCTCATCTGGCTTCAAGTTCAGAGGAATGACCAACAAACTAACTTATGTTCTCAGCAGTGTAGACTCTGAAGGGCCTGCACAGATGTTGAAGGCTTACTCCAGGCCAATGCACGAGTTTTTTTGTGGTTTCTCTTAAGTGTTTGCTAATATCTACCACATTGCAAACTCAATGTCCCTTTTCAACTGGCCTAACTGCTCATAATA
>NW_006363473.1:0-735 GCF_000327345.1 Myotis davidii
ATTCCTATAAAATCTGTCCATTTTCTACAATCCCTCAGACAGCCTGCCTAGTTGCTAGGCGGGATGCTGCCCAATTCATGAATCACATAATAAAGTTAATTAGATCTTCAGGTTTTCAGAGTTGAATTTTGCTTTTTAACACTGGACCATAGAACCTCTGGTATAACAAAGTCCTCCAGTTTAGACTCGGCATTTCGATGAAAAACATGTGAACACAGGACTTAGTTTTTCCTGATTCAATTTTATCTGGATAGAAACAGCTCATTTTTTTCTAACAGGTCTTTATGAAGATGTGTTATCCAAACTATTAGCTATGCTCTCAGTTCCACATTATTAACAAATTTGATAAGTATGGTGTTGTTTTTTTATTTTTCCTCTGGATGAAAGATTGACTTGTATTAGTTATTCTCTAGAACAATCTAACTTCCATAAAGATAGCAGACATCACATAATTGAAAATGGTTTTTATGCTACACCAGATATAATAACACATTATTATATCAAGTATTTCTTGAACACATAGATAGTATATGTTAAAATCAAGAAAATGAGCCAAAAAGTAAAGTTGCTTATGCTAAGCTCCAAGTCACCAAACTGAAACTTAATTGCAGTTTCGGCTCTCCTAGAAATGGGTTCTGAAATCAGTCAATCAGAAATCACAAATCACCTGATAAGCACTAGTAAACTTCTGCCATCCCCTAAAACAGGGGTCCTCAAAGTTTTTAAACAGGGGGC
>NW_006363474.1:0-735 GCF_000327345.1 Myotis davidii
CATCTCAACTTCCTACTTCATGGAACAGTTGTTGCACACTCTGGTGGAAGCATTGCTCTCTTGGGAATTATAACCACCAAATATGCAGAGCTTAGTATTTGGGGAATTCAGGCAAAAAGTTATTTGTTGTTTATAGATGTAGTAGAGAGAAGAGTCATAACCACATCTACCATGTTGTCCTATGTATTCTGACTATGAAAAAAATATCACCCTATATGTAGGTCAACAATTTGAAACATATACTATAACCTAAATGATAGAATCCCCCCTTTTAGGTGTTATCTTATGACTGATACCAGATCAGTCTTCAGAAGGTCATTTAACAATTCTATCAGGCAAGCAGTATGTGAGTGATGGAGATGATGGAAATTAAGGCCAATGATTTCCATGGGCATAAGCTCACTACAACATTGTTTTTTTCTATGAAATTGATTAATTGGTCCCAGAAACTTTTGTTAGTGTAGTGAATAAGCAGTTTGGAAGACCATGGATGTTGATGCTGGCAGAAGCATTGTGAGCCAAGAAGGTAAATATTTATCTATTACATGTGTCTATTCAAGGGAGAATAGGTTTCCTTCCATGCCATATGGAAGAGGTCAAATGTAACCAACCATCAAGCAGATGGCTGGCTGGTCTCTTCAGAGTATTCTGTCATATTGAGGGCTTAACATTGGTCTCTGTGGTTGGCAGGTAAGCTCTCCATTGTAGTAGAAAGCAGATCAGTCTTGTTCAGGG
>NW_006363475.1:0-735 GCF_000327345.1 Myotis davidii
ACACGTTTCTGCCGGGGAAGGGGTTAAATCAGGAAAGGAGCAAGGCTCATGCCTGTTAGTGCTGAGACAGACATGATACATGTCAGAATTATGCCAAAACATTATTCATTTGGTGATTTTATTCCTTCCTTCATTCATTCATCTATTTACCATCGGAGTATTTACTGAGCACCTATTAAGTTAGGAAATGGCAGGGTACAGTGATTAAGATCATAGGCTCTAAACACAAATGGGTTTATATACTCAGGTTCTGCCTCTCACAAGTTTCATGACGTTAGGCAAGTTTCTTTACTTTCCTGTGGTCAGTTTTTCACATCTGTTCTATGGGGATTATAATAGTGCCTCTCTTATAGGGTTAGGCAAGATAAGAGGAGTTAATAGGCTATCCAACTGTATGTGCTAAATCCATAATAAAGGTTAGTGCCTACTGTTATATTCAACGGATTCTGCTGTCTCTGGCAATGCAATGATGTATAAGACAGACATGGTTCCTGCTTGTAATAGAACTTATAGCCTAGTGAACAGTAAATGTAAATAAACTTGAAATTATCTTAGTGATAACTGCTTTGGTGGATAAAATTTGGGGTGTCAAGAGAGCACATAGGAGAAAACTGATTTCAATTTGGAGGAAGCTAAGTAGAGGTCAGAGGGAAGGGAGAGGGAGATTTGGAAATGGAGGGAGATTATTGTGCCAGGCCAGCTCAGCCAAGGATTCGGTGAGCCTGAGGAGGGGCG
>NW_006363476.1:0-735 GCF_000327345.1 Myotis davidii
AATCTGGCCACTCAGTGTATATATACAGTATATGTTGAAAGGTCTGGAAGAAGCTAAGTATTAAGTATTCCAGGCAGAAGGAATGACAAAGAGAGGCAGCAAAGTAGGAAAGGGATGAGTGTGTACAGAAAGTAAATTGTGTATTTTCCTTGTAGGTTAAGGGAAGGGTGGAAAGGTAAGCTGTGGTCCATTTACAGAGGGGTTAAGTAGTTGGGACCTAATTCTGTAAGCTATAGGGAGCCATCTACATTTTCTGAGAAGCACAATTACTGGACTATAATTATACTCTAGGAAGGAATATTTAACTGACAACGGCATGGAAATGAGTAGGTGTGTGGGAGGGGAGACTCAAAGACAGATAATCATTGTGAAAGGTTATTGAAGTAAAAGGATAATGACCTGAGGTGGGACAATGGAAATGGAAGGAGAAAATGCTTACTGGAGCTGTCTTCCAAAGTCCACAGAGTTAGGAATTGGATTGTTGAGCCTCAAATAATAGATTGCAGTTTGAGGCATGGCAGGTCTAGAAACTACAAGTCTTGGGAACTAAATGGTCCCTTTTAGACCCAAAGTATTTTAATTAATTATGAACCTACCTTAGATTCTATAAGGAAGAAACATTAGGGATAAATATTTTTGTGCAGCCTGAGAGGCAATTCACCACTAAAATCACTTGGTTTTCTATGATAGTGAAAGGAAGAATTCATAAGAAGTATATCAAACCTCTTGGTGTTT
>NW_006363477.1:0-735 GCF_000327345.1 Myotis davidii
CCTCTAGAACTGTGAGAAAATAAGTTTCTGTTGTCTAAGCCACCAAGTCCATGGATTTTGTTATGGCAGTCCGAGCAGACTAAAACGATGATCTGATAACAATTTATAAGACAGTAGTCATCATGCTTCATTTTCCAAAGACTCACCTGTTCCCTAATGCTCCTCTCCTGCCTATTCTCCCCATGGCTCTAGTGAATCAGCACCCACGTTCCCAGCACTGTTTTTGTCTCTTCAACCAAAAGTGATATAGTTTAAGAAGTATGTGCTTAAGGAGTTAGCATTAAGTTCTTCTAGCATTAAGCCTGGGAGTGGAGACTTCTGCTAATATCTGATATTTGACTGATGCTGCTGCCTCTCTGAGTATTGGATGCTTTCTACTCCATGGTTTTGAGCTCCACCCACTTAGTAACTTCATTCCTACTCCCTGATTATTGTATTCTGGCCATCCCAGAAGACCATGCTGTTTCCTATAGTTGGGACCACTTCCCCAGGTCTTGCCTCAGTCCTATCTACGTTTATCTTTCTAGATTGCAAGCTTTCCCATTCTGCCTCATCCCACTGTTAACAGTCCTATGCTGGGTCATGTCTTCAGATGCAAAGTATTTGTACATCTTGATCCATCTGCTAGGATGCTTTTCCAGACACGTTTCCCATTAATGTCAACTCTTCCTTTGGATCTAAGCTCATTTTTCTGGCCCAGATACTCTCTCTCCCAGACAAAGCTTGGTTCTCCTT
>NW_006363478.1:0-735 GCF_000327345.1 Myotis davidii
CTGAGAGGCCCGATAGTCATGAGGCTACTGTCCAGCAGGGATCATCATCGCTCTACTCATCGCCCAGTCCTGGGTCCTTGCTACGGCCTCGCAAGGGAGCCACACGGTCCAGGATTCCCCCCGGAGGGCAGCTCTCTGCGTGTGGTGTAGAAACCCCAGAAGCAGGGCCGAGACGGGCGTGGGGCAGGTGCTTTCATGGGGATGTGGTCCCAGGGAGGAGGAGCAGGGAAGGCGGGAGGGGACCGGGCGGCAGGAGATGAAATGACAGGACATGCCGTGGAGATGGTTGCCGCTCCGTTCCACCGAGCTTTCGTCCTGCGGGCCCCCGAAAAAGGTGTCGAGGGCCGTTCGTTCATGATGGTACCTCGGGGGAGGTGAGACTGGGCCATTAGTCCATCCCTCCCACCCCCAGTTTTTTCAGGGTTGCATCTGGGGTGGCTGTCTTCCCCGCAGCTCTGGGCTGTGTGTCGGCAAGGGCTGGCCTCCCTCATTTCCCAGAAACTCAGATGCAAGGAAGAGGGAGGCCCGTGAATGGGGAACTGTCCGCCTCCGTGGTGCTGAATCCAGGTGGGCCGGGGAGACAGGGTGGGGCACGGTCCAGCAGCTGCTGCACCCAGTAGGGGGGTGTGGACCCAGAATGTCCCCAAGATGCCTGAACCCTGGCTGCCCACACTATGGATTGGCCCCAAAAAGCCAATCTTCTTTCCCGACGGTGCTGGCGCTTCAGCAACACGC
>NW_006363479.1:0-735 GCF_000327345.1 Myotis davidii
ATGCTCTATCCACTGACCCAAACTGGCTAGGACAGCTTTGAGCTTTTTAAAGGAGATTTCTGATCATTCGCACCTCAGAGCAATCAAGTGTGTCCAGCAAGGTTGTTTCTGGGGCTGATCAGTGGTGGGCAAGGCTGGGACAGCACCTGCCTCCACCCACAGCACTGTAATGATAGTTCTAGCTCTGTGTCCAGGCCTGCAGAAGGCTGGAAGGCAGCATCCAGACCCACTTGAGATGCTACCCGCCCACTGGGCACTTCCTGCAGGAGAAGCACCAGCCTCAGTCCCCCTCCCACTGCTCCCATCTGTGGGCAGGAAGTCCCCCAAGGTCTGACTACAGGCCTCATCCACTAAAAGCCAGTGGGAACCACCCCCTTCCCCATAGCTCCCACCATCTGAGTTCTGAAATCCTATTACAGCCAATAAGTCAACCTAAAATATGTGATTAAAACTAAATACACACCAATTGCTTCTTTTAATCAATCCAATTAAACTTATTGCAAGCTATTCACATGCAAGTACCTGTAAAAGGAGTCAATATTAGTTCTAGTGAGCAAGCTTGATGTCAATTCAATATTCAAGTTATATTACTAAAGGAAAGTGTGATGTGAGTGAGCCTCTCCACCCCTCGGAGATGCTGCATAAAGTTGTGTTCACGTGGACATCAGCCCAACGCTACACACCAGCAGGTGTTGACCTGCAAACACTTTTCTCATAGTGACCCACCGTGCCCTT
>NW_006363480.1:0-735 GCF_000327345.1 Myotis davidii
CAGGGACTTTTAATTTAATGGACCAGATTTAAACTGTATCCTCAAGCACCCTCTGCAGTGGAAGATTCTATCATCTTGCATAATCAAGATATTCTTAGGATTTCTTCCCACTGCTCACACCTGCAATCGTGGTCCTATCTGGAAAGGCCTCTAGGTTGGTTACTGCTTCTTGAGGTTCTGAGCTCTCAGGATTAAGAGAAGAGAGGGGAAGAGTTTGGGACTAACCATTGGTGTCCAGCACAGCAGAATATATACCCTTCAACAACCAGGAGTGGATATTGAGCTCTTTAACCTTCCTGGCACATAATTCACTTGTAGGTAGGACAGAGAAATGGTACCTGGGATCAGCCTGGGTTTAATTTGAAGGCTCATGATCTCTTTTAATACATGTCTATAGACACTTTTTAATACATGTCTATACGCATTCAGTTATCACTTTATACAATTACAAGTTTACCCGTTATGCTTATTCCTTTAAAGTAAGTATTTGTACCTGTTCAGTTGCTCCATCCTTCCTCCCTCATTTCGAGCTCTCTTTAATTAATTAGGCTAGGTATATTTCTAGTTATAAGTGCAACTATAAGTATATTTCTAACAGTCATTGATAAAATAGCATTTTCTGAGTGATAAGGGTGCTTTTCGGTGTTTTATTCACATGCGTGTCCTTTTTAAATTTGCCTTATTTATAAAACATCAAGGACATTTTAGTCAGTTTGTCAAATCACTATTTTTTTT
>NW_006363481.1:0-735 GCF_000327345.1 Myotis davidii
AAAAATCTTTTAAGTTTTCAGGGCACCAAGATATCATTGAATTATTCCAGCTCTGTCCTGGTGTTGTTGTTGGTTCATATTCCCTGCTTTGAGAAAATGTGTTAAGCATACTAATTATAAAAATGTATTTATTGAAATAAATGGCTTATTTTTCCCCTCTCAGCTGATTTGAATAAGATGCACAGACAAAATATAGATGCCTACCATAATCCAGATGCAAGACCATATGAAGATAAAAGGGCTGTTGTATCTCTAGACCAAAATTTAGCCACTTCAAATGCTGAGAGCCTAGAAGATTCTGCAGATAAAAACTCAGGTGTTTAATCACATTCTGTCTTTCTTTTACATTTCTAAAATTGTTCAGTAACATTTCTGTTCTCTGATGAAGTCTTATTATATTGAGAATTTGGTTACTCTGAGTCAGGAAGCATAACATGTTATTTGTGCTTTTTATAATACCTTTTCTTCATAGGTATTTTGAAAAAAGTGAATAAGGAAACATAGTTTGCTTCTTAATTAATACTGTTCTCAGCTTTGTAATTTGCTTGTGCATGTTTTAGCTGCTGCTAACATTTTTATTTTGCTAGTATAAGGGCATTGCTCAAAATCAACTAGTCTTTTTACACATAGTTTGTTTTTTATACCCATAACTATTTGAATTGGTGAGAGGTATCAGATGTGGTATGACAAATTGTACAATAAAATTAATTTTTTGCTTGTTTTATAATAATTGTT
>NW_006363482.1:0-735 GCF_000327345.1 Myotis davidii
TTTTTTTTTGGTGGAATTTCAACATTTTTTATATCCAAGATCATGTCATCAGCAAACAGAGACACTTATCTTATTTCTGATGTTAGAGGGAAATTTTTCAACGTTTTATAATATGTGACCTTTATTATGGTGAGGTATGCTACTCTATACCCAATCTGGTGAGAGTTTTTATTATCAAAGACAGTGAATTTTGCCCATTGCTTTTTCCGACCACATGATCCTTATCCTTCATTATATTAGTGTATCATACTGATTGATTTGCATACGATGAGCCATCCTTGCACACAATTTGATCACAGTGTATGATCCTTTCAATGTGCTGTTGAAATTGGTTTGCTAATATTTTGCTGAGGCTTTTGCATCTATGTTCAACAGGAATATGAACATAGTTTTCTTTACTTTACTATTCTTGTCTGGTTTGTTACCAGGATAATGCTGGCTGCATACATTTAGTTGGTTGTGTTCCCTCCTCTTTAATCTTTTTGGAAGAGTTTGAGAAGGACTGGTGTTAATTCTTCCTTAAATTTTTAGAAGATTTCCCCAGCGAAACCATGAGACTGGGCTTTTGTTAGAAGATTTTTGATTACGGATTTAATTTCCTTACTAGTAACTGGTATGTTTAGATTTTCTGTTTCTTCAGGATTCAGACTTTCTAGGTTGTATGCTTCAAGGAGTTTATCTATTTCTTTAAGGTTGTCCAATTTGTTGGCCTGTAATTGTTCAGAGTAGTTTCTT
>NW_006363483.1:0-735 GCF_000327345.1 Myotis davidii
CTACAGGATATTATCTAAATCATTTCTTCAAGATGAATCCTTTAAACCAAGTATTCAGGCGCCCCAATATTAAGTTGTATTCCAACAACTTATTGCTTCATTATTGGAAGGGTGTCAGACATACAGTACCTGCATTATTGCACGATCTTGCACTCAGGTTGACAGGTCAGAAACCGTGGTAAGAGGAATAGCAGTAAATACACTATGTATTGGTAAGGTGGTGGAAGCTTGCTGGAGAGACGAAAAGTCGCTAGCATGAGCTTTACCTCTAGAATTACTAACCTGATTAATCACAATCACAATCAGGATGCTAAGACATTTCTTAGAAATTGGGAATATTTGGGAAAACTGTGGTTTCAGCTTATTGGGCCATTGATCCTCCAAAATCCCATAATGTAGGAAATGTCCAACATCAAGGTTGTCATTGCTATTATAAGCTGAAATTGAGCTCTTCTCTTCCCCTTAAAAAACATAGGGGTAGTTTTATAGGGGTTTAATGTTAAATTGTTTTGCTTTAAGTAGATTGTGCAGTTTTATATGAAAAATGTAGGATGCTTTTAGAAAATTGCTTGAATTATCTCAGCTGCCCATTCAGCTTATAATATGTTAATTACAGTTTTTGACTAATTTCCAGGTTGAAATATCATATTTTTTTAAGAAGTTAATAACAAATGGAAAACTTTTTGTTTTCCGCTAGTTGTTACAGCCTTTCTTTTTGCTTTCCTTTTTTTTTTT
>NW_006363484.1:0-735 GCF_000327345.1 Myotis davidii
TGCTCTAAGAAAACAAGTTTTTTTTAAAAATTCAGCATTATTTTGAACATCATAAGAATAATAATCATCCTCCATTCATTCAGTCTCATAATCCATTCTTACTTATTCTGATTATTTGCCAGTATTTCTTCAAATCCAGTTACTCCTTAGAGTTTATACACTTTTATCTATTTTTAAAGGTATTATCTGAAAATTTGTTCTCAGGAATTCATATTTCAGAAGAAGTCAGAGATGTAACGTTTTTGCAAATGCATCAGAGCAAGGCAATGACTGTCTCTACATGGCAAAAAAAATTTACAAGGGCGTGGTTATGGATTTGATTTTAATGCAGTTGACAAAGGAATTTGCTTATTTTGTAATAACATTTTAAGAGAACATTCAGAATTACAAATGAAAGTATATCAGACTAAAATAATCAATTAATTTGCTCCCTACTGTCAATTGTACAGGGTGTCCCTTTGGGGAAATTACCCTTGATTTCAAAACATCAAAGGGAGCTTCTTGGCTTTTTCATCTGTCATGAAAATTACCCTCCACTTGGCTCTCTATGTGCCTTTCTTTTTCTTTCTTCTTTTTCCCCCATTTCCATTTCCCTTCCTGAGTATTCTTCCCTCTACATGATTCTTCCTTCACTGGCACAGACCCTCTCTGCAACTTACTCAAACCTGCTGCGACTTTCCTAGTCCCTTTCCGTTTATTTATTTTTTTAATCCTCACCCAATGGTATTTTTTCCA
>NW_006363485.1:0-735 GCF_000327345.1 Myotis davidii
TTCTCTGTATCTATGAATCTGTTCCTATTTTGTTTGACTTTTATTATTTTAATAAATTAAATCTCTATCATGTGAGTTGCCAATGCCTCTTCCCCAACCCACTACTTTCTCTGTCCCCTCTAAAGTTAATGACTATTTTAAAATTTTAGTCTACTCTTATATTTTTATATTTTTACTACATTTATTTAGATTCATATATAGTATATGACATAATTCTTCAATTTGTTGTTTGTAAGCTTTTGAGATTTATCAGCATTGTTTTATGTAGAATTATGACATTTATTTAAGATGCTCTGTAATGTTACATTGTACAAAGCTGTCCTATTTTAGATGGAAAGTAAGGCTGTTTCGATTTCCCTCCTTAGCCTAAACCCTAGTGTAATGAGAATCCGCTTCTTGCCTCCTTAGGCCTGCGTGTGACCAGCTCCGGGAAACAGGATGTGAGCTACTTGCCCATTGACTAGGCGCCTCTCCAGCTTAAGTAGATGCTGTCAAGTTGCTCTCTACTTTGGTTTTGTCAGTTTCCATTACCACCGGCACAGCGAGGATCCACTTCCCTTCATCCAACAGCATATGTTACAAACAGACTTTTGAAATGTTTGCCAGCTCACTGTGTGTGAAATGCATTTGCATTTACCTGATTATAATGATGATTGACGTGTTTTCATCTACTGGAGACTGGATTTCCTCTCCTGTGAATTGTGTTGTTGTTGTTGTTTACCTACTATGCCTCTT
>NW_006363486.1:0-735 GCF_000327345.1 Myotis davidii
GTCCCTGCCTGTCTGCCCACATGCCCTCCCTCCCTTTCCCACTTTCCCCTGGTCGTTCTCTTCCTTCCCTACCTTTGCACACACAGGGCCTGACCCCTTTCCCGTCACCAGGGAGGGTGAAGGCAGGGACTTTCCCTTTCTTCTGCTTTCCCGTCATAGCAAACACTTCCAGTTCCCCTCAGGCCAGCCCCTCTCATTTTCCTCCTGTGACCCACTTCCAGCCCTGAGTCTGAAGCTGGGCTGAGGGCACACGGAGACCGGGCCATGAAGGTGGTGGTGCTCTGAACGGAGGCTCATGTGGGGTCAAGGTGCAGACTTGGCTTAGGGAAGCTGCCCAAAGCTCGTGTCCCCACGGACAGTGTTTCCGTAGCCTTGGTGGAGGCAGTGTGGTGAGCAGCCTTCAGAACCCAGGCTCGGAGCTGTCCACCTGGGGTGGCTGCACTCCCAGCTGTGACCTACAGGGAGCGCCAGCCTCTGTGCCTCCTGTCCTCATGTGGAAACAGGGACAGTAACACCTTCTCTTAGGTGTGAGGATTCAGTAAGTTCATGCATGTAGAGCATCTATTCTAGAACAACCCATAGCATTTACGAGAACTCCAGGCCAAAGATTACTATGTGCGACTATGTAACCTGCCCTCCAACCAGAACCACTTCCTTACATCAGCTCCTCTGCGGCTCCACCAGGAACAATACAGGCCGTTTTCCACCCACACCTGCTTACCTTAACCTCTAAAG
>NW_006363487.1:0-735 GCF_000327345.1 Myotis davidii
TATCCACTGAGCCAAACCAGTCAGGGCCACATATATTGATATAACCTATTTTCAATAACTTCTCTTCTCACTTAGTTAATATCCACTTAGTTAATACTATTCCAACCTAGCACTGTCTCTCAAGCCAGAAAATTGAGTAATCCTTAATTCTTCTCTCTTCCTCACCAACCTGTTCATTCATAAGTTGGCTCATTCAACAAATATTTATTGGAAGCCTTTTATGCACCTGAGGTTGTTGCTAGTATTGATGATATGCCTTTTGGACAATCTCTTCCTGAGAAGTACTTTTTTTAGTCAAGAACCCAACGATTATATTCTTGATTCCCTAGGCAACAACCTATCATTTGGGACATGTTCCAGACTTGAGAACAAAGGCTGGAAACTTCATTGCACCGCTGAATGTTCCATTCATAGAGGGTGAAGTAAGGATGACTCATCTGATAACCATTTCTATTGAACTGCCTTATCGAGATGAGATAAATATCTCCATTCACAAATTTCTTCCTTACTCTTTGTTGCCATTGCAGGAGAGAGACATTATGTATTTAATCAGATTTCTCAATGGTGTGAGGACTCAATAACTCAATTAGAGGTAGAATTTGGTGTGAATCAACAAGATTTGTGATGCCCAATGGAAGGTCATTTATATATATACTAGAAGCCCAGCGTGCGAAATTGCATGGCCTGCCCACCCGTGCCCGACTTTGGTCATTACAGCGTTAGGGCCACAGGCCT
>NW_006363488.1:0-735 GCF_000327345.1 Myotis davidii
ATTTATCCTGCTGGCAATAGATGCCCCTAAATCATTACCAGTAGGAAAGTGAAATCAGATTTTTATTTTAAAAATATCATTCTCTCAAAAATTACACTCTAGAGGAAAAAAAAACACAACTCAGTTATTTTCTATTTTATAGAGCAAAACTCTGATGTAAGTGTGTGTTCTCAGAAGCCAAAGGGAATGAATTCAATTCTTGTCTCCTCCACTTATTGTACTAGCTGTGTCCTTGGGCAAGTCAGTTAAAGTCTTTGATATCTGGTTGTCTCATTTCTAAAAGGAGGATAAGAATATTTCTCACTATTAGGACAGTTGTAAAGATTCAGGGAGATAACACATATACATATATTAAATACTCAGAACAGAGAAAGGTTTTAATTCATGTTAAATATTTATGCGGTTGTTATATCATTTTCCCTATTCAATACTAAGGGCATCTTAAATTTTAAAAGAAACTATATTAAAACTAATGAACTATTTTCCTTTTTACTAAGGTAACGCCTTGCTTTAGTAAATTAATAATAGATAAGCCAATGCCAGCACCATACATTAAAAATAAATACTTCAAAATTTATTCATGAGGGATCAAAGTAAGAAAATGAAATAAATATGTAAAAATCTTCTTTTGAGTTTGTGTTGTTAGCAGAGGATTGTGAATCCTCTCCCTCAGCTGCTGCTGGGTGGGATTCTTGGGGTACAGCTGGAATAAGCATTTCCAGAAGCCCCCAGGGA
>NW_006363489.1:0-735 GCF_000327345.1 Myotis davidii
TTCATGTAGCTTCCTTAAATACCAGTTGGAAATTGTGTCTTATATCAAACCACCCAAAGCTGCCCATTACCTACAGAAATGAGCACCTAACCTCGTATCCTTCAGTCAAGGCCTTCTGAAACTCCGCCCCAACCTAACTTACCAGCCATGTTTCCCACTATTCCTTCCATGTGCTTTTGTCCCATAGAACTCACAGTCATCAAACTCACCAGTGGTTAGCACTGACCCCAGCTCCGGGAGTGTCCCTACTGCCACCGCCTGATGACCAGCATGCACTAAGCATAAGGATTGTGTTTTATAATACTTTATGATGTCAAGAACCATGTCCTGCACAATGACATATCCATCAATTCCCTCCACAGGAGTTTTGGATCAGGCCTAACAAAGCCATCTTTATTCAAACAAATGCTGCCCTCAAAAATGTTATGCTTGCAAAGTCCTGTAGAGAAGGGAGACTCTTTACAATCTGCACAAAACAGTATATCCACCCTCCAGAATCCTGTGGAGTAGCTTTTATTTGTGGAGTAGGAGGGAGGGAGAAAGTCACATGAACAGCAAAGTCTGGCAACTTCAAAGAAACCCCCAGATTCTGAGATCTGGAAGCTGCTGAGTCTGCCTCCTATCCAGTGTTCTAACTCATCCACTCAACTAAATGGAATGCAGACACGCAATAGGCAGAGCCCAGGATTGGTGGCCTGCCGGAAGCCGGTCCCTCCTTGCTGCCTGACACAGTCG
>NW_006363490.1:0-735 GCF_000327345.1 Myotis davidii
GAAAACTCTAACAAACCAGATGAAGATATGCCTTGAACCATTAATCTCTTTACAGAGATACAAAAATGATCCAATATGGAAACAAACAAAATTGGCACGCGAAGCCAAGTGAATGCTAAAAATTAATCAAAGTCAAATCCTTACCGTGCTACCCACAGACAGGTCCGGAACACAACATCAGCAGCTGGGCTCACCATTGCACTGGGTCCCAGCTGTTAGTTAGGAATGGACAGAGCACCTGTTTGGAGTAAAGGGAGATTGGGAGGTGAGGCCCAACATGCCCCATTCCAATCCAATCTTTTACACCAAAACTAGGAAAGATTATGCACTGGATATTTAAAGAGAGATTATTTTATTCAGGCGATTGCAATAGGGAAAATGTCCATTAATGAGGAACATGTCAAAGAAAAGGAGTGGGATCTTGGCTTTTGTAGACGCAGGTGTACAATCATCAGCTAATCTCATGAGAGTGGTGAGAAAGGATGAAGATGGTCTTACCTGAGTCACTGGGGCCTGGTAGAGAAGGGTTTTATCTCAGAATGGGGAAGCCCGGTTGTCCTGGGCAGTCAGCATTTCTAGGAACACAAAGAGATAGGGATTCTCTATCATTGTTGCTTCTCAGGAACACAGGTTTCAGATAAAGTTCAACGTTGTCAATAGCTTCTGTTATTTGTGAGTGGATTCTTACTTTTAGAAAGATACATTAAATTACTTTTAGAAAGATACATCTTTTTT
>NW_006363491.1:0-735 GCF_000327345.1 Myotis davidii
CCTGTGTGTACATGCGTGTGCATGTGTGTATCTCTGTGTGGATGTCTGTATCTCCGTGTGTGCATGTGTGTGGACATGTTTGTGTGAGTGTGTGCAAAGACAGCTGAGTATGTTCTGGATGGAGACTTCCTTCTTAATCCTATGGATATTCACTCAACACCGTTCTATTGTGATGGGAAATACATGTGCACTGCCCACAAGGAGCTTAGATTTGGCTTCCTGAGTTCACAGAAGACTTTGTTCACATTGGCTGATGTATTCAGGAAGGGAAGGTATCAAGGTAACAAAATCTGAATTTTCAGAAAAAAAAGAGATCAACTACTTTGAGATACAAAGAAGTGACAATCAACAACACGAGACACCTGAAAATCCCTCATGACGCAGCAATCGCAACTCATAGGAGTATGAGCCTCTGGTCTTTTATGTGTCTGTATATCCCTACCAAAATGGGGGCGTATTACATACAAAGTTATATAACTTGCTTTTTCCATGTAGCAAAACTAAGTGATGAGTTTCCCGTACCATTAGATATTCTTTTTAGCTGCATACTATGCCTTGTATAGTTGAATCATACTTTACTTCATTAATCCCCAATATTTGATATTTTCTTTAAGATGACTAAGGAGGAGCATGCTTTCAATAGACCTGTGTCGCCATCAAATTAGTCCGATATTTGAATTTAGACTGTAATAGACAAATCTTGTAATGCCAAAGGGCAATGGTGATGCCATTTTT
>NW_006363492.1:0-735 GCF_000327345.1 Myotis davidii
TTTTTTTTTCCATTTTATCCTCAAGGCAGTTGTGCAAGGTAGGGATTATGAACCCCATTTAAGAGATAGGAAAGACAAAGACAAAGTCACATAGCTGGTAAAGACCAGAGGTGGGATTCAAACCCAAGTCATCTATGCTAAGGTCTTTCCTCTAACCCTTAGCAGCTGGACTTGATACTATCTGCTTAGTGTTGACAATGGAATAGAATCTAGAGGTGAGCAAGACCAGGCCACACCCTGCCTAAGTTCCTGGTCTCCCTGGCCATGTAGCAGAGTGATGGTGAGCAGAGAATTATAGTTACCCTCCAAACCTGAGCTCCATCCCTTATTAGCTGAGCCTCAGGTTCCATCTCTATAAAATGGATATAATAATTCTTACCCTGTAGGGATATTGTAATGATTCAGTGTAACGATAAGAAGGGCTTACCTAACACAGAGGCTGGCACATAGTAAACACTCAATTAATGACTGCAGAGACCAGACCCACATCCAAAGCAATGATCCAGCCCACTGGTTACCAGAATTGTCCTCGTGGTAGATGTTATGGACTGAATGTTTGTGTCTCCTAATTCATTTGTTGAAGCCCTACCCCTTCATGTGATGGTATTTAGAGATGAGGCTTTTGGCAGGTAATTAGGTTTAGATGAGGTCATGAGGTTGGAGTCCCTACGATGGAATTGTGCCCTTATAAGAAGAGGAAGCGACACCAGAGCTTCCTCTCTCCACCATGTGAGG
>NW_006363493.1:0-735 GCF_000327345.1 Myotis davidii
AAAGAAATATGCAAGAACTAAAGCACAAATCAAAACACCCCACCGTCAAAGAACATCAGATAGAATCTAATAGCAACAAATCATTGGGAGACTAATGAAGTAGTTACAATAAATACCTGTTCTTTTAAATTATGTATTTGGTTTCCCCCTCCCCCTCTCCATGGAACTATTGGTAATTGTTACAAGCTAATATTCTCATCCATTTCTTAATTCAAAAGGAAGGCCGCAGAAGGGCAAGGACAGCCAGCGAGCAATTCTGCTAGACTTGCTACAAACTAAGAGCTTACTATGTGCCAGGCATTGGGGCTACAAAAGCTGCAAGATGTCATCTCTGTTCTCAAGAATTTCAAAACTGATGATGGATAAAGAAACAAATTTTACATACAAGGTGATAAGGAACACACCTTATAATGACAGACTATTAATAAGGTTATTAGAACTGCCCAAATCAATGCATTAAACTTTGATTTCTCAAACAGTATTTTCAGGCTGCAGTGATTCCCCACTAGGCCCTTCAGAAACACAACCACTGAAGAGAAGTGTTCAACAGAACTCCTCCTGCCACAGCAGGTGTGCTAAATTCCTTTTTAGAACAAGTAAAATATAGCCTAGCAATACAAAAGAAGTGCAAAAAAGGTGCAAATATAATCTGTATGTGTACAGTACCAATAAATAAGTGTTCGATTGCCAGTATAAAAAAGCCATTTGTTGCCCTAACCAGTTTGGCTCAGTGGA
>NW_006363494.1:0-735 GCF_000327345.1 Myotis davidii
CAGGCCGTAGTTTGCCCACGGCTGTACTAGAGCATATCTCTTGTGGGATATGCTATATATCCCTTAATTTTGAAATAAGAACTGGAGAGCAGCTACTATAATAGGAAAAAGCTACCTCTGCATTTATAAATAAACCTGTCATAAGTTAGAGAGATTGTTTAACTCATTGTAATTGAAGCAGTTCTTTCACACTAACAGAACAGTAGAGAATTGCCTGCATGTGTAACTGATGGACAACAGATAAGGAACTGTGATATTAAAACCTTTACTGAATGTGAATGTATTTTTATAGTTCTGGCTGTACAAACTGTTGGAGTGAATATAAAGAATAGAGATAAATCCACTGGAAGCTATTGAAAGTACTTTGACAAAATATATTGCAATCAAAACAATTTTCTAGCCATAAAAATTAATTAAAAATTTTATAATTGTAGGGGAAAGCCATGTTGAGCAAAGCCTTTTTAACTGGATTAAGTGTTCAAGGAGGAGGATTTTAGTAATATGCACATATGTGAAGAAAAACAACAACATGTGCATAACCTGTGCCCACTCAACCCAAATATTGGAGAACCTTCTGTATATAGAATAGTACCATGTAATACTGTATAGCAGCTACCTATTGATTTGTGGCCATAACAATGGCTGGCTAGACATGATGTTACTTAAGAAGCTCATGTTCTCCCAGGAGCCTGGAAGATGGGAACCAATCTGGTTCTGTTATCAGATGAAATGGGC
>NW_006363495.1:0-735 GCF_000327345.1 Myotis davidii
TAAACTGCAAACCCAGGAAACACAATCAAATAAACTCAAAGATACAACATCCACTTAAGAGAATAATAAAATGCAGGTCAGCCTCCTATTCTAATCTCGCAACAGGTAAATCCTCATAAGGCAAAATCATCATTACACACTCACAGGCTGAATAAGAAAGAAAAAATCCATCTATTAAAAACTCTATATGCCTCGAGAATCGCTACTCGGATTTCGTCTTGTACTACCTCATATTATAGGTCAAGGAAAAGGATAAGCTTAAGAAATAGATGAGCAACCTGATTGTAACTCGCCTCTTACCAAATCAATAATTCATCTTCAGGCATCTATCCGTAGATTATAACTTATCAACGTATCGAGTAACGGCGCAACTCCTCGTAGTAAATATTACAATTTATGGTCTCAAGTATATGGGAAGAAGCAGAACAGGCATATCCAAAATCAACAAACAAAGGTAATTTACTTTGCATTATCTTAAAACAAAAACCACTATGGAATTTAGCCGCAAAAAGCGGGAAACACATTAATATAGACTCAAAGATACATCATCTACTTAAGAGTATAAAACAATGCAAGTCAGCATCCTATTCTAATCTCGCAACAGGTATATTCTCATAATGGTACAACATCACTACAAACTCACAGGCTGAATTAGCCTCAAACAATCTAACTATTAAAAACTCTATATGCCACGAGAATCGCTACTCGCATTTCGTCTTGTATTTCCTCAGATAA
>NW_006363496.1:0-735 GCF_000327345.1 Myotis davidii
AAAAAAGATTAATCTGGTTACTCTCATCACATTTCACTTTCATTCTATTCTCTAATTGTCCATCTAAAGGACAATTTTCCTTTCCCAGCCTACTGTTAAGATGGAGGGAAGAATATATTTAAAGAAATCCAAGGACAAGGTTGTTTCCCTTTCAGAATGAAGACCAGACCTAAGAGAAGAAAAGAAAATCATTGGATTAGAGGGTCAAAATCTTTCAAGTAGAAAGGAGAGCAAGAACCAAAATTTTCACCATTAGGACCAGGAGAAGAGGCAGGGTCTCAGAGAATAAGTTATCTTCAAGCGTTGTCCCCTCCACTGACTCATCAGCTGGGACACCTTGCCTTTGAACTGCTGGGGACACTTATCAGCCATGAGGAAAAGAGCTTTCTAAGGGAATTGACACGTTGGGCGGAGAGGAGGTATGAAAGAACTTTGCCCCCGCACCAAGACAGAGCTGAGCGGGGACAGTGGAGAATTTCTGAGCAGTGCACACCCCACTGCTGTTACAATGTACAGTGTTTCTCTATGAGCCCAAGTCAATAAAAACCAAAGAAAACTAAATCTTTAGTCTGCACCACCTACTGAATTGTTTTCTAGGAAAGACGAGAACAACATAAACTTCCAAGATGTGATATCCTTCAATTTATAAATATGTCAATTTGAATAAATACAGGGGCAGGTAAAAGTAGGTTACCAATAATAAAAGATAGATAGATAGATAATAGATAGATAGAT
>NW_006363497.1:0-735 GCF_000327345.1 Myotis davidii
GGATGACATTTTTTTATTGTTTGGCAAAGAGAGAGTTGCTTCACCACCCCGGAGCTTAAGCACCAGTTCACCTGGTTTGATGAAGGCTCCTTGCTAATTGATTGAAGTTACACTCCTGACAACTCGGTACTCACTCCCCTAGAGTCTGGTTTGTGATACTGGCTCTTTCCAAAGTATGTTAAAAAGCTAAAATAATGTTTTCAGGAGTGAATTTTCAAAAAGGATCAGCAATTCCACAGGTTATTCCCGACTTTTCTCCCCATCTGCTGTGACAGCAGGTGTGATTTCACAAGCCCACTCCCATCAATCATCCTCTCCAACCTGTCTCTGGTGCCTGACAAGGTGTTTATGTGCATAACAGGGAAAGCATCGCTGGATCTTGCGAAGGACTGAGGCTGCCTTTCACAATGCGCTGAGAGAAGACTTCCATGGAAACCTGGATGCTGTGTTCAGGTGAGTGATTCATTTCATTGTCACAGTCTCATCTCTTCCAGAGAATGCAAACTCAAAGCCCTTTAGGGGCAAAATAGATACTAGGAAAGGGTAAAGGAAACTAGTGAAGAACAACAAAAACTGGAGAAAACTGTGGCCAAAATGGATAGTGCATGCTCCATCGAAAATGTATTTGCGTTCACTTTACATTAAATGTGCTAGCTAAATCCAAGGTTTCTACCACCAGTTTTCAATCTCTGGGCCTCTGTTAAGTATTCTAGCCTGAGGCCCAAGCACTTAGGC
>NW_006363498.1:0-735 GCF_000327345.1 Myotis davidii
GGCAGTTAGACAGACATGAGCAGAGCAAGGGTGGTGGGCCAGGTAACAGGGACTTAAATTAAGTAGATATTTAGTGAAATTGGACTTTTCTTGATGATGCAGGACTGTCTTAGACTCCTCTAGAAAAAATTATTTATGAGGAGATCATGAAGGAAGGTGTGTGGTTCCACCCCTAAGAGGTTCTCAATTTAGGGCCCTTGAAGGATGTTTATAATGAAGATATCAGGCAAGGTATTATCCTCAGAGTACACGTTGTGGGTCCACAATAACATGACTTTCTAATTAGGGCTTTTGGGTATTTCTTAGCATTAATCCTCCTTCACTAGGATTCTGAAAGGCCTTATTTTGTACTAAACTACATTACACACTTAGGGCAAGGTCCCAGGGTTTATTAGTATATTAGTTTATTTTACTAGTTTTATTAATTTAGACTAACAAACCTCATACTAATAACAGTGTTTTCATTATAAAGTACTATAACTAGGCAACTGGGAATTGGATTAGAATCTGCAGTTTGTTTGACACAACAATTCTCGTTGCCCTTAGGCTTCCATCAACAAGATTAGAGATTTCTGTGACTATGTCAAGCAGTTCAGGAATTATTGGATCATCTGTGTTAAGATATTTTCCCCAGTGTGCTTCAGATCAAGTATTTTTCTTACTATTAATTTTAAAAACTATATTGCTTTAGCCCTGGCTCAATGGTTGAGTGCCAACTTATGAACCATGAGGTCA
>NW_006363499.1:0-735 GCF_000327345.1 Myotis davidii
AAGTGGCTCCTGTCAGCTGTGTGGGCAGATGGCCCTTGTCCCAAAGCCAAAAAACTCTTCCTCCCTGTATGTCTCTGGCATCCCAAGAGCCTGATTGGAATTCAAGTATTTTAAGAGAGACTGCCATGCTGGCCCAGGCTGGTTGCTGCAGACAAAACTCTGGGTCATGCATGAGTTGGGTAGGGAGGGCAGCCTCAGGGCCTCATCAGGGCAGTGTAGCTTACCAGGCTGATTCTGTGTGGGGGCAGGCAACTCAGGAAAGAAGGTGCCTTTGGGCTGTGTGTGAGTAGAACTCAATACAGGGACATTGTCAGCTGTCCCTATAGCCCTCACCCTGAAACTACATGACTCAGTCTTTTCTCATATGCCTCTGGCCCCCTTCAGCCACTGTCCCTTTGCTGGAACACAGGGTGAGTGCCTGCAAGCAAGAGTTTGTGCGTTGTCTCTCTCAGAGGACACTTGGGTTTCCAGAAGCCTTTTGTCTCACCTGGGTGGGCAGGATCCCTGCTATTTTCACTGCCAGTTGTTATGTGGGCTCCTCTTCCTGGCACTAATGCTCCAGACTGGGAAGCCTGGTATGGTGCTGAGACCCCATGCTCCTCAGGGGCCCCTCTGCTGCTGAGTACACCTCATTTAGCAACTGCCACATGTGCATGCAAGGCGTCTCTGTCCCTCCTCCCAGTTTCTATGGCATTTCTTCTGTATATCCTTCGTTATAGGACTTCTGTTCAGCTA
>NW_006363500.1:0-736 GCF_000327345.1 Myotis davidii
GGGACTGGGCCTGTCTCCGGTCAGAGGTCCCAGCCTCTGGTGTGCACCAGCCCCTCCACATTCCATTCCCACACGCCCGCTGCCAAACCTCACGCTTATCCGTCCAGCCACTCCCTCACCATGCTGCCGGGCAGCTCCCATGCCCACGCGGCTCTGGGCAGAGCGCAGGGCATCTTCTGTCCGGATGTTTCCCAAGTGCTCTCCTCTCCCCTCCTCCTTCTGCCTCTGACTCCTCTGTCCTTCCACGACCCATTGTGGACCCAGGGGCCAGGGTTTCCACTTCCTTCTATGTCAGAGCCGTCTCCTTCCCAGGGGCCACACTAGCAGATGGGACTCAGGAAGCGAAGCCAGCTCAGCAACAAGGAAAAATCCAAAAGTGTACTCCCCATCCCGCTTACACCCGCAGAGGGAGGCTGTCCTCAGCGGGAGGCCATTGCTCCCACTGCTGCCTCGGTTTCCACCCGTTTCAATGCCCCGTCCCCACTGCCCAGGGCCCCAGACCCTGAGGAACGGCCCCAGGCAAGTGAGAGCCTCGAGGGGACTGGACAAGTCAGTCCAGTACCTGGTAAATTCAGGCGCGTTTTATTTAAATGTTACAGAGACCACCCTGACATATGGACCCTCCTCTCCAGAGCCCACCCTGTCTCTCCGGGTGGCCCTTATCCTTCCCCGGGGCCCGCAGCCCCCTGGACTCAGGGGACCAGGGTCGCTCTCTGAGATCACTGCTAGGCCGGGG
>NW_006363501.1:0-736 GCF_000327345.1 Myotis davidii
AGATTCCTGCACTGGGGCCTCTGGGGGTGGCAGGGGTGCTGGCTGCCCGTCTGGTAATTTTGGCTGTTCTCCGCTGGAAGTGCCATCACACAGAGAATAACGGAGAGAAGGGAGGTGGCGCAGCCTATTAAGTGGCCCCATAGGGCGGCCCCAGCAGCAAAAATCAAAACAAACAGCGTCCTAGAACAGGTTTGAGCTTTAGGGGGTTTTAAAATGGACATTTTCCCCATTAATAACATATCACTTAAACGCTAACGTGACAGCTCTCAAAAAGTTTCTTCTAACAAAACCATTTTTAGTCCAAAATCATTCATTTTGCCTACAGATGTCAGAGCCAAACAACACCTAGCAGACAATTTGGTCCACAGTTTTCAAGGGTACAGGTAGGAGCAAGCAGAAATCAGTGATCTGCTGCTATTTCATCTTTCCAGTGTTTCTGTACAAGCTAACCACTTCAGGGAACCTGAACAATTCAAGATTTTTTAATGATGTAAAATATTGAGTTGAATGGCTTCTATAGAAACAGTATCCAAATACTTAAGAGGTATATTTTGTCTTCTGTTGTATTTGATGAATCCCAAACCTAAAGCTCTACCTAAAGAAAAGAATTAAGCATTTACATATACAGGGTGGGGCAGAAGTAGATTTAGTTGTTAGTACCTGAAACAGAATTTATTCTTGTATTGTTTTGATTATTGTATTATTTTTCATATGAGCAACTGTAAACCTACTTTTG
>NW_006363502.1:0-735 GCF_000327345.1 Myotis davidii
TTTCTATCTCTCTCTCCCTCTCTGAAATCATTTAAATATATATATATTTTAAAGTTGCACAACGCAAGAGAGCAGGCGGCAGGGAGAGGAGCTGCCCAACAAGAGCTGTGTGCTGGTGGAGGTGTAGCTACTTTCACATCATTGGTCTCATGGGGACAGGACCGGTGAGGATGAATCCTCAGACCTGGCTCAGCCTCCTGTACCCTGCTAGGTTCTCTGATTGGCTGAAACCAACCTAAAGCCAGGTGTCAAAGGAGTTGATGACACAGAGTGTAAGTTGTTCGCCTGGGGCACAATGGAAAGAGCAGACTGTTTCTAGCAGAGTCGGTAGAGAACACCCAGCTCAGGTACTGCTCACTGCGATTTTCGGTGGCTGGTCTAGTGAAATGAGTCAAGTTCCCTTTTGCCCAGCATCTGGCTGTTCACTGCGAGCCCACCCCTGGTGTTGCAGCTGCTTAAGTCAACACGTATCCTGTCTACGTGCGGACCACTGTGGTTTCTGCTCCATCTCCTAAAAGTGGTAACCTTGGGCTGAATCGATGTTGAGAAACTTTTCTGGCAAGAGCTGGGAACGTTTTCTGAGCAGTGTGGTGATACCTGTTTTAAGGAATTAGGAGAGAGTATGGCTGCTTTTTCTAAGTGCAGAAGGTAGCAGGATGGAGGAGAGAGAGCAGGACATGTCCTGGCTGTGTCCAGGGAACCTGTGCATGGGGATCCCCCTGAGGAACAGCCAAC
>NW_006363503.1:0-736 GCF_000327345.1 Myotis davidii
AAAAAGAAAGAAAAAATATATAATCAAAGCTAATTGTTTAATCTACTTTTTGAGATGAAATGTGGAATTCAAAAAGAGT
Organism: Myotis davidii; assembly: GCF_000327345.1. Lineage (NCBI taxonomy): Eukaryota > Metazoa > Chordata > Mammalia > Chiroptera > Vespertilionidae > Myotis > Myotis davidii. Next base: position 80 of record NW_006363503.1, read on the forward strand.
AAAATGGTATCCCAAAAATTTACCCACATTCTACTTTTCTAACAACATCCTACTGAAGACAACACAACTGGGATTGGGAATTTATAAATGATCTATTCTTTTAGCAGAATATTGGTAGATGGGAAAAGATATTCTAACACATAAACAGTACAATGTGAAAGCACAAGCCACTGTGGACTAGTTACTTTAATTTTATAACAGTGGACCTGAATGAATTACCTTAATCTTGTGTGGGGCTCCAATTTCCTAAGTGACAACTAGACTAGAAGGTTTCTAAAGTCAACTCTGAGATACGTAAACATCAGTGACAGTGGTTGCCTGAGGAGAGGGAATCATGGGTATGGGAGGGGCAGAAAGGATAACTTCCTTTTCACTATATATCTCTTGATTTTGTATATGTACAAACATTGCTTAATCAATAAGGAAAATAGTTATTAAAATAAAAATAATTTCCATTCAATCTCTACAAATGTATTAAAAGGAGACTTAAAAGTTTATATACACAGTTGCTTAATTTGTGTATTTTACTCATACCTTACTAAAGTTTGGAGGAGGGTTTTTGCCTCTACATAAATTTGAGAGGGCCCATACAGCATTTCTGGTTGTTGTAAGTCTGTTTGAATTTGTTAATAACCTGCCAAAGTGAAAAAAAAAAAA
>NW_006363504.1:0-736 GCF_000327345.1 Myotis davidii
TTCTGTCACTTGCTGTCCCCATGGACCTGAGTACAATAATACCAAAGGCTGAAAACTCCTGGGCTGTGTGAAAAGTCAAGACCCAGTTGACCTAGAGACCCCTCACAGGCACGTATCATGCAGCTCTACCCAGAAGGCTTACCTTCAGAGGCAACACTTCTCTGTTTATAGAAAAAAAGGACGCCATGGCTTTGGTCCAAGAGCAAAGACCGGCCACATTCCCACATACACGTTTAGCAGTTTCGATGTTGTAGTCTGCCATTTCAAAGTAAGGACCCAAAAATTCTATCACTTCTTCATTGATTGTGTCTTTTGGGAATTGCTATGGGGAAAAGGCATAAAATTAAGTCAAATGCTTCCTGTCATGAAGTCATATTCACATTATGCTCACAATGCTAATGAACACTGAAATGGAAGAATGATGTCGTATTTTGTCGATATTTTAGGATATTAGACAAAGGTCCTAAAGGTGAAAGCAGAGTAAGCAATCACAACAAAGAAGTCAGAATACACTTTGTCTTCTATGGACAAGATATGCCAACCCTAAATAAATTTTCTGTGATTCAAGGAAAAGGAAAGTATTTCAGTGATGAACACTGAAATGGTTATTAGAATTTCAGAAGCAATAAAATTTTCATGTCATTAATCCTAAATAGGTAAATTACAAACCTGTAAAATCAACAATGGAAAACAAATACACCAAGAGGTATTTAGCCTAAGGACATATATATTTAGC
>NW_006363505.1:0-736 GCF_000327345.1 Myotis davidii
GGCTCAGCTGGTTGAGTGCCATCCTGTGCACCAGAAAGGTTGCTGGTTCCATTCCTGTCAGGGCATGTGCCCAGGCCGTGTGTATGGGATGATGTTTCTCTCTTACATCGGTGTTTCTTTTTCTCTCTCTCCCTCCTCCTCCCTCTCTTCTGAACCAATAAAAACATATTTTTAAAAGGAAAAAGAAAAAGAAAATCTTTCTCAAAAAAATATTTAGCATAGAGCCAGAATCCTCAGAGATCTCACAGTATTGATTAATAATGACAATTTTTTTCTACCTTAACCAATTGCTTAGAAAAATGGAAAAAATAAAATCCTGAACTGTACTCAGAGGCCCTGTTTTTATATCCATTTTATTAGTTCAAGACCTTTGGGATTTTCTCAAGGCTTTCTTCTAAATTAAGAGTCTAGACACTTATATTTTATTATCTCCCTGTCACTACTTGCTTAAAAATTATATTTAGAAATGGAGACCAGAAGCAAGAAATATAATAGAGAAGATAAATAGATGTGCTCTGAAATGTGAATATTTTCCCCATTTATATCAAGATAGGAGGCCAAGTTCTTCTTACATAACTCTAACCGCGCTGGCAGAGATCATGACACTTTGAGGACAACCTCTCACCTGAGAGTGTGAAGTCTCACGCAGCTGAAGCTCAGTAAGGCCTTCCACTTCTCGAGTGAGACCAGAGCCTGTTCTACAAAATCATGCGTTTCCACAACCCCTTTCCCATTT
>NW_006363506.1:0-736 GCF_000327345.1 Myotis davidii
AAAAAAAAAGAGTATAAGCTCTTCCATTTATGTAAGTCACATCTTATGTCATGTCACCAACTCATATCTAGTTTTTGGATAAAAGCCTCCATTGTACAGGAAAGGTAACCTTGTAAAAATGATAAGTGTGGTCTTTCTCGGTGTTTTATGCAATTAAAATGTTAACCTTGACATTATACTAGCCCTTCAGTTTTCTTTAAATGTCCTTCAGTTTGCGAATCTGAAGGAAAAAAGAAAAAATTTTAAGTGTGGGATATCTCTAGTGAGGCAATCTCCTTGTCTTCATTCTCTTTATGGGGAGTCGTGGGGATTGGCTACCTCAGCCAGTGGCCATGGCCACTGTTCGGAGTTTCTCTCAGCATCGCTATTCCCTTGTTTCTTTCAGGAACTTCCTTTCTCACCTTATCCTGCTGTTTAGCAACTGGAGGAGAGAAGGGAGAGCACAGGCAGCAAAGGCCATTCCACCCCAGTCCTTCCCAGCGTGGGTGGGGGTGGGCTCACAGCGCCTCAGCCCTGTCGTGGCAGGAGAGTCGCTCCCTTCTTTGCACCCTAAGGAACCATCAGCAGCCATTTGTGGGGGAGGGAGCAAGGGAATTCAAAATCTTACTATTTTTTGAGTAAGTGTTCTGATTTTGCAGTTGAAATGATGAGGCTATTTTTACATAGAAACATGGGCTAAATTCTCATTTGTCTATAGCCCAGACCCAACTTTGGGTTCTGAATTGGGATGCTTGTA
>NW_006363507.1:0-736 GCF_000327345.1 Myotis davidii
AAAAAAATAACACATAAAACAGCTCTGGAATCTCACATGAGAATTATGTCGTCTCTTCTAAATTTATGACACGCATATGATATGACCCTTTTTTTTATGCTTTTGGCTATATTTACTTTCTATACCATTGATTTCATTAGTTACTGGGAAGGAGGTTCTTTGATCCTATTTTACTTAAGTTTATTGACCCAGAAGCCCTATTAATGCCACATTAAAAAAATAATCTATTTCTGGTCATTGTAACCCAAAAAAATCCATGTAAAAAATAATCTTCTAGATGGTGGTAAAAACACTTATCTTTTATTGGTGAGCATCTCAACTATAGCTAAAAGTACTGTGACTATCAAAATGAAGAATTTTAAATATAAATTCTAAAAATAACAATTTTGTGTTTGTCTACACAGAATCTTAACAACTTTTAATTATGTGTTAAATAATTACTTAACAATTGGTTCTGCATATTTAATTATGAAACTTAATTAGGCTACTGAGAGTTATTTTTGTACATCAAATATTTAAAGAGTAGGAATATATCTGTAGCAGAATCTATTGTATTTTGAGAATTATGTTATTAAACTCTTCAAGGGTCCTATTCATGAAACTACCTGTTTCAAGTTGACTAGTCACTGATAAAGGGAAAGATAAAAGGTTGTGGAGAAGGATAGCATCTTTTGGGCAAATGCAGAGTTCTTAAGAGAGCAAGATTCCTTCTGCTATCTGGGTGGGTAGTGAGGGA
>NW_006363508.1:0-736 GCF_000327345.1 Myotis davidii
CCCAAAGCCTCCAAGGGTATGAAGACTCTTACAGCCTCTGCTCAAGTGGCCAGCAGGCTCCGTGGACACCGCTTCAGGGATGCACTCCTAAGGAAAGCCCGGGACACCATCCTATGGACACCTGTCCAACCCCGCTCCCCTGTGCAGAGGTCCCTCTGAGGGCAGCCTGTTTGGAATTTGCACCATAAATGCACCCACACCCTTCCTTGTCCTGGGAGGCCTGCAGGGGTGATGGGCTGTGGTTGGCCCTGCAGACCCAGTGTCCCCTGCAGGTGCCGGGCACCCCTCCAGGGCCCACTGTGATTCCCCAGCCTCCCTCTCTGCATATAGGCCATGGGGTGAGGGGAGAACCTCAGCTGGAGAGAGCTCCATTTTGCTTTTTGTCAAAGCTCAAGTGCCCCTTAGAACGAATGATGGTGCCTGGTGTTTGCAGATGGGAGGACGCAGCAGCACGCATCTTCGACGTGCAGCTTGCCTTCCTTGTGCACATGACCCCCTCCCACATCATAACCACTCAACGGGGAGAGCCACACTGCTGTCCAACATGGTGGCCATTAGCCATAGGGGCCACTTCTATTTTAATGAAGGAAAATAGGATAAAATTAAAACATTGGGTTCCTCACGGGCTACATTCCGAGTGCTGGACACTACAAATGAGGGTTTGCCCTGCACTGAAGAAACCCCCCCGAGGGCATGGTTTTCTCTCCTCTACCCCATGGGTGAGTCTGCCCAACTC
>NW_006363509.1:0-736 GCF_000327345.1 Myotis davidii
AAATGGAAAGTGTGGCTGCTGAAGACTCGATAAGCTTTACTTTCCACAGCCTCAGTCATGGAAGGCAGCCTGACCTCAAGCATTCCTCCATTCCAAGACCAAAACTCCAAGGGAAGAGATGAGTTAGCCCTGATCAGAGGGCCCCAGGCCTGGGCTAATGAGAGATGGCCAAGGACGGGTCAGAGTTCTAACAAAAAGGCTCCCTATCAGTTAGCTCCCTATGGTTGGGAAGGTGGGTGAGACCCATCCAGGTGTGTGCCCCTCAGTCCCTCTCCCTCCCCCGACCCCTACTCCTACTTCCCCACTTTCATGGTCTCCATTCTGTGCCTGAGAGGCAGCTTTGTGCCAGTGCCCCAGTTTATTCCCAATTCTTAAGGTCACCTTCTGTTCTGGGGGCTTCTACCCACTCTATGCATGACCTCAAGTCACCACCAACACTAGCTGTTGTGTACAGCAGGTTTTTCTGAAGGCTTGGGGGTGACAGATAGGGAACACTCTGTCGCTCAGAACTAACTTGAACTCCATCCATAGAATCGATTCTCACTGTCTTCTATCCTTAGTGCTCAGACTGATATCACATCATTTCCTTCTCTCCTTGACCACTTCCCCAGTACTGGCAGCAGGCACCGTGAAATTCCTGTTTATTTCCCATGTAGAACTATTCCGCTCTCCGCTTGCACTCGAATCAAATTCCTGAACCTACCCTGGCCTAAAAACACACTTAGATGCTTTGCTA
>NW_006363510.1:0-736 GCF_000327345.1 Myotis davidii
GTGTGTGTTTGTGTGTGTGTGCGCGCGCGCGCGTGCACCTGCACGCACACGTATTCTATCTTCTCTGTTTTAATATTCAGGTCCCAGAAAGGTTACTTTTGTGAGTGAGACAAAGAAGACACAATGTAAAATAAACATACCTTGTAAACTCAGGCTAATCTATATAATATTCGACGGGATGATTTTTAAGTAAATGTGTATTCATGTATGATTTGGTTTCAGAGCTTTTCTTTGAAATCATGACTGTTCTATGACTAAGTCCAAGCATGCCTTTGAACATCCTGAAGGAAGGCAACATGGGAAAACACAGATCTGACCTTGTGTATCATCTGTGCTTTAGAATAAGGAACTGATAAAGTTCTGGATTAATTGTTTCAGGAAGGCCTCAAAAGATCCAGTTTGGAATGACCTGACTTGGGTGGAAAACACTGCACAGCTGATCAGTTCAACTGAGTGTCAAAATTCAGCTGAACCCCAGCTTCTGGGATACACATTGCCAGTCGCTAATATACCTGAGAATGCATAACTTTGATATGTCGAGATCAGTTGTTCACTTATTCTGAAAAGGAATGGACCCCATGCCTCCAAACACCTTATTAGCAAGGGAAGGCACAAACCCTGCAATGCTCAGTCCCCAGTAAACCTATTTGGGAATGCAGTGTCCTGATTTTGCTAAGCCTATAAGTTTTCAAGCCAGGGATCATAGCTACACCTTGAATTCTAATTTAATTTTTTT
>NW_006363511.1:0-736 GCF_000327345.1 Myotis davidii
AGAGAAGAGAAAAGAGGCAAAAAGAAAAAGGAGGGAAAGATGGAAAGCTATGCCACCCGAATAGCAAGAAATGGAGCCAAAAGAGAGTACCGAGGAAGAGGAAATGAATAGTAAATCTTTTTCCAATTAAGAAAAATGAGAGTGGAAGCAGGAAAGCTCCAGAGGGCACTTTGGCGGGGGGCGGGAGGATCATAAAAAGCCTGTTATGAAAATCCATTACACATAAATTTCCTTGCATTAGGCACTGCTTGTCTACAGAGGCTGCGGAGCATCCTCTGGGCTGACACGGGACATGCGACTTTAGTTAGCTCTCCACATGCCGTGTACTTTCCCATCGGCTTGTCTGCAATACCACTCTCCCCTCACAGGGATCCTTTAATTAGTCACAGGTTCGTAATCTCCCCACTCACGGACATCTTGTTTTCATTTTTCCAATCACTTCATTTCTTTCTCTAAATGTTTACCAGTGCCATAGGGTCCCCTAATTTGAAGCTCCACCACATGATATTGTGGACCATTGTACTGCATTGCAAAAATATTTCAGATTTGGTGGCAAGACTTGAATTTCTAGATCACACTAGGTGTAAGGCTCATCTAAAATGAGTTTACATTTTTTAGATTTGAAGAGAGAAGGGGAAATTTCTGCTTCTAGGAGATTATCTTGGACGATGAAAAGAATCTGTCTGTTTATATATCTGTGGTCAGAGGCAGTTGCATCTAAATTAGCCAGTAGGAA
>NW_006363512.1:0-736 GCF_000327345.1 Myotis davidii
GAACACACAGTCAAACACAGAGAAAGAGGAAGAAAGGCATCTTCTGGGGGTGCGGGGGGAGAGGTAAATTCCTTTGAAAGATGTAGGAGATGAGGCTGAGGGAACATGAGGAGAGACTTAATCTGATCAAGAGTTTTAACACACTGTCCTCCTCCTCCATTGCAGTAATTGCCTCCTTTCTCAGGCGTCTTTAAATCAAGAATATTAGGCTGCAAAATAAAAGTAAAATAGGACAGACAGCATGAAAGTAGAATAAATCAAGAGTCTGAACAACACACAGCCTGGGGAGATGACACCTAAATAACCCAACTGCCTCTAAAAACACTGCTCTGCTTCCTGCAACCTAAATCTTGGCCTCGGGAAGAGAAGGGAAGGCACAAAAAAAGTCCATTTTAAGTGACAGCAATCCCCATAAAATAGGGGGAGAGGGGGGACAGGGCTTTTACTTCTCAGATACTAAATCTCTTCCAATAGGGGAATTCTGAACTAAGAGAGGCCAAGCAATGAAACAGAAAGCTCCTTCTTTAATTATCTTCATTCACCTTGTGGTAATAGATTATATATTTCTCCTCATTATTTTACCATCAAGTCAGAATGTTAATTTTTATATGCTAGTTGCGGAAGGAATGCAAGATGTCCTTACTAGGATGACAACTAGCCTTCTTAGAAGAGTTTTCACAGTGCTGCCTGCTGAAAAAACAAACAAAAAAACCCGAAACAAACAAACAAAACAAAA
>NW_006363513.1:0-736 GCF_000327345.1 Myotis davidii
TGCAGCCAAGGTTGAGAACCACTGCCTTAGCAGGAGCAGGGGCCCTGAATGAACCTTCTATTGGCCCACCTGGTTCTCGCCCCATCAGACTCCATACCTGCCACCTGCTTCAGAGCAGATTCACCTCCTGTGTAACATTTCTTTTGAAGAAAAGTTCTGTGGGCAAAAATGTTTGAAAACCACTCATCTGAACCAACTCCTTCATTTGTCAGATGAGGAGACAGTAGCTCTCAGAATGGGAAAGCTCACAGAGTAAAGCACCTGCATGAAGGAGAACACTGGGCCTCTGTCCCTTGAGCCTCAGTCCAGGGCAGTGGCTGCATTCATTTCCTATGGCCACTGCAACAAATGACCACAAACTTAGTTGCCTAAAAATACCACAAGCTTATTATCCTACAGCTCTGAAGTTTAGAAGCCGACACTCACAAGGCCATCCCTTCCAGAAGGCTGTAGGGTAGCACGTTTTCTTGCCTTTTCCAGTTTCTAGGGTGTGCCTGCATTCCTTGGCTTGTGGCCTCTTTCCTTGGTAACCCTGGGCTGAGTACTTTTCATGCTGCCTTCTCTCTGGTTCTCTCTTCCACAGTCTTATCTCCCTCAGACCACAGCCAGGAAAGATTTTTCACTTTTAAGGACCCAGGTGATTAGATTGGGCTCACCAAGATAAGCTAGTAGAATCATCTTCGCGTGTCAAGGTCTTTAACTGAATCACATCTGCACAGTCCCTTTTGCCACGTAA
>NW_006363514.1:0-736 GCF_000327345.1 Myotis davidii
TTTGGGAGGTAGAATAACAAAAATAGTTATGAAAGGCAACTCACAGCTGAATAGAATTGTGAATGTTTTGTGCTATTATGTTGTACAGTGACTCAGCAGTCAGAAAGACCCAGTTCAGAATCCTCAGTTCTCTGTTTGTCGTCACGGAGGAACTTGTGTTCCTAAGTCAAACCATGCCATTTGTACGATGGATCCATATATCCCCAGCTCTTGGAAGATCCTTCTCCTAAATAGCTCCCCTCTCTCTCCTACATCATCCTTTTACACTCCATGGGGCCATTCTTATCAACATCCTTACATGCTCTAACATCTGGCTTCATAAAAGACAACACAACTCCCTCCAGCTATACTAGTAAACCCTTTAGTCTGCTCCCATTTACAACAAAAGTTCTCAAGATTTGGTCTGAACTCGCTGTCTCCTCTACCTCACTTTCCATTGCTAGGGAGGCGCTGACTATGTTGTAGTTCCTTCTAAATAAGAATGCATCCTTATCACCCCGTGCAAACCCCAATTATGAAGATCATCAGTGAACAAATCTGCTGGGCAGTTCTCAGACTTCATGCTCTGAGGCCTTTTGGCAGCATCTGGTTCAGCCGATGATTCCCTCCTTGTTGAAGTATTTTCTCCAGTTGACCTCCAGAATATTGTATTCTTCGGCCATGCCTCCTACCTCATTCTTCACTGTTCTGCCTCCTTTGCTGGCTCCTCCTTGGCTCTCTTCTCTATTTTCACCTT
>NW_006363515.1:0-736 GCF_000327345.1 Myotis davidii
CCCCCCCTCTCCTTTCAAACAGCAGGCTATTCCTTCCAGTGTTGAATTCTTGTCCTTAGTCCAAGTGTGAAGGTCACTGATCTAGTCCATCTTCCGTGCACAAACCTTTTCTGAGTCCATTTTACGTGCTAAGCAGTGTATCAGAATGAAGAAATGAGGAAGCTTCCATCTCTGGCTTAAAGAGCTTATCTGTCTAGTAGGAGAGACATGTACACACAACAAATAATAACAGAAGTTTAAGAATATTGACATATTTGATTGTTTTTTAAAAAAAGTTCAGTAGGGAGAACAGAAGATGAATAATAACTTTGTTCAGGAGGGTAAAGACAGACTTCATAGAAGAGAAGATGGCCTGGCTGGATAGTGGAGAACACACAGGAGTTTAGATATCGGTAACAGGGATGATTTCAGGCAAAGGGAGTATAAAAGCAAAAGCAGGTGGGCCTCACCTCAGTGAAGTAGTTCAGCTTTCCTGGCATAAAGGGCCAGTGGCAGGGGTTTTGGGGTTAATGGCAGCAGGAGGTGAGGCTGAAAGGGAGGAAGAAGATAGATCATGTGAAGCCTTTGCCATGCTAGTTTTTCTTTTTCTTGAGGGGGAAGGGTTGTGGGAAGATAGCCTATGGAAAACTAACATAAAGGTTTTAAGCAGGCTTTGACATGAAGAGATCTGCAAGGTCCCCCCACCCTTGTTTTGCTCATTATAAGAGGACTTACTTGAATGCCAAGTATTTGAACA
>NW_006363516.1:0-735 GCF_000327345.1 Myotis davidii
GCATTTTTTTCCTGGCCCAGGAAGCAATCCTCCTTAAGGGTTAGGGTCAGGATGTGCATTTTTGCAGGTGTACTCTGCTGTGATGGTGAATCCTTGGTGCATCAGATTAGGAGGCTCAGGACGAGTTTGCCCCATTCTGGGTAATTCATGAACTTTGATCACTGGATTAATTATGGTGTTGCCTGCCAAGTTCTTCTACTGTAAATGGGTAATTTTCCTGTTAGTAATTAATAACTTGTGGAGTAATACTTTGAGACCACAAACTTCCACTGCTGTGATTTAATACATGTTGATGATTCTAAATCACTTGTTGCTATAATGGTGCAAACTAAAGGTTTTCCAATTGTCTTGTACATTTTTAACTTGGCATCCTATAGAAAAAAGGGCTTTCTTTCCTCTCCCTTTTATGTACGTTTGTATGTATGTATATACATACATAGGTAGATAGGTGGTATGAATTACGAATTCACTTACGTTATACAGTGGGTTATAATTCCTTACTGTTGTTATTTATTTTGATTCTCAGATTGTCCCAAATTTGCCACTTCATACTGGCTCCTGTTTCCTTCTGACATATCCACATAAAGTTTTTAGTGTTTTCTTACTTTCTGGCACAAGATTTTCCAGATTTAACTTGTCCTTTCCCTGCCTCTGCCTAGGAATCAGCATTTTCCAAGAAGGCCCAGTTTCTTTCATTGGGTAATGGTATTTAGAAAGCACACCAGACCCTGGCTG
>NW_006363517.1:0-736 GCF_000327345.1 Myotis davidii
TGCTGGTGTTGTTGCTTTCATAATTCTTCCCACCTCTTCCAAAACTATCTCAGCAAAATTTTCCACAAAGTCAATTGTATCAGGTCACCTATCAGTTTCATTGTGATTGTTCTTGGAGAATCATCCTGAAAACCTCCACCCACTTTTGGCTAAGCTGACTGCCCTCCAAGCCTGCTGCACAGCCCTTATCTTTTGAATTTTTTATTTTCTCCTGGATTGAATTCCCAGTTTACAGGATCTCATGTTCTTGTCTTTTTTTATTTATTCTTATTTCAGAAAATAAAACTTCAATATTTTTCAGGCAAAAAGATGATGCGATGACAGAGGTGTGATCCAGAAAGCTGTCAGTGTGCCTGGCCCCTGATTCACACTGGTCCTACCCAGACCGATTACCATCGTCCTGGAGAACTGTGCTCACACAGGCCTTTTCCTTCACCATCATCCTGTGATTCCCGTGCCTAGGTCTCCTCTGTCTTGGTGAACTTTCCCATTTTGATGAAGCACATCATCCAGTACATTCCCGACAAGAAGTTCAAGGAAAGCAAAATTGATTGAGACCTTACTTGTCTGAAAATGGCTTTTTTTCCCCATCCTCATGCTGCTTGATAGTTTGGCTTGGTATAGAATTTAGACTGGAAATAATGTCCCTTCACATCTTTGAAAGCATGGCACTCTGTGCGTTTGTTTTCAGTATTGTTGTTAAATCCAAAGCCATTCTGACGTTTCTATATGAGCA
>NW_006363518.1:0-736 GCF_000327345.1 Myotis davidii
TAAAAAATCAATAAAGTATATTTTTTTAAAAAGCAACCGGAATATTAAGGCAGAAAAGAGAACAAACATTCATTCCACATGGCAATTAGCTGCCCAGAGGGTGACCTGGGCATCAGAGGTCTCAGGATGTGCAAGAGAGACAAGCCCAAGGGCAGAGGCGGAGGGCGTGACGAAGCTGAGGAGGCTTCGCTAAAAAGGATCAGGAGACGCGGCCATGAGACAGCCACGGGAGGTTAACGCAGGTTTCGCAGGGAAGTCTAGGCCTCTGTGTATCCTGCAGGGAGAGGTCAGGAAAGAGAGAGGCAGCGGTGACCAGGAGAGCTGAGAGATGGCCGCAGCAGCGACATCCTGAGGGGGTGAGGACGGGGGATCCTGGCCGAAGGCGGAGAAGGGGCCGCGGCCTTTGGAAGGAACTGAAACCCGGCAGTGGGGGAGGAAAGCGGTGGCCGCGGTGGTCGGAAATGAGCGGGTTTCCTAATTGTTTCTGTTTCCTCGATAAAGAATGAGGCAAGGTCATGAGCGAGGGGTGACAGGATGGCGTCCAGAGGATGTGAGAGGTCTCCGAAGAGACAAGGACAACTGAGATGGACATTTTGGAAAGTGGGAATCCAAACAGACCGGAAGAGTGGCAGCGCCTTTGAGGTCACTGGTCGCCAAGCGAAAGTGGCCAGCAAGGCCGAGGGCTTTCCTCCGGCGGCAGCAGCTGATGGAGAAGAGAAGGGCACACGCCGCAACT
>NW_006363519.1:0-736 GCF_000327345.1 Myotis davidii
GTTCCTGAAAGTGAACAGAATCTCTTAATTCTCTCTGCAAACCCTGGTGTTAGTCTGGGAGATTGAGTATCCCATAGATTGCATATGATAGTGATAATAATATAGATATCGTTTACTGAGGACCTGTTTGCTAAGAGCTGTATATTTTACCCAGACTGTACGTGTTGAGTTACTACTCTGTCCTGGACAGGGGCTTGGGGACTGGAAGCGAACAGTGGAGCGTCCTTTTCTCACGGTGCTATGTGCTAGTGGAGCCAATTATTGATTAAATACTTATATATGTGTGTGTATAGAAAAGATTGTGTATTCTGTCATATGCATAATGTACATATACATAACTAATAAACTGATGAGTTCTAGGAATGAAGAGTACAGTGTGCTCAGATGATACTTGCACTATTTCTGTTAAGCCTTCCAACACTTTTTGAGTTCAGTACTATCATTAGGTGAGGACTTGAGGCCCAGAAAGGTTAAGTCACTTGCTCAAGATCACACAGCTAGGAAGTGGCAGAACTGGGACTTGAAACCCAATGTGTTTGACTCCAAAGACATTGCTGTAAATCACTCTGCTATATAACCTGTTTTCTTGGAGGGGATATTGAAATTTGAATTCATGAAAGTAGATCCTACTTAGATGGCATTCCCAGTTTTGAGTCTTTAGGTCCATAGCCTAAGAAAGACATGTTTTAGGGGTAATTGAAGGGCTCCTTGCTCTAGACAACTCATCAATTTCCCA
>NW_006363520.1:0-737 GCF_000327345.1 Myotis davidii
TTAAAAAGCATGCCTAAGTGTGGGGGTCATACATGACTACCTACCTATACCCATAAATTAGTCTATGAACTTTACAGGTCAGTTGTCCAAATGTTGAAATAGGTTATACTGATTACAGAGTCAACTTTTTACAAATTTGAATATATCATATGTTGTCTCTTAAGTTGACACATGTCTTACAGGGTCACAGGATATCCGGTAGCTAAGAGAACGTGTGGATGCTCCTTCAGACTGGGGGTTCTCCCTCAGACTTGAACAGTACTATCATAAGCCTCTGAATTCTGCTTCTGTCATTCAGAATAAATGAATTTTATTACACATATCACTAAATATTATGTAAATTGTATCTTATAGATGACAAGATGGAAAACACGTGAGAAATTATTTAATTTAGTAACTGAATTTATTTGTATAGAAATGAAAGCTTGAGATGTATTCTAATGAAAAATAAAAATAAAATATGCCCATCAATAAAGAAATACAAACTTTGCAAAATGTTACAATTCTAAGGAATGTGAGGTATACCTGTTTAAACTCCTTGCTTTTACTATTTTCTAGTACTGTATTAGTGCTTCTCATCAAATGTAGCACTAAGGTTTAAGAGTCCATAACATCTGTCTCCAGTCATAAAGTTTGTAAGGAAAAGGGTTTGAGTCAGAAAATTACATGCTAGCACCAGTCTCAGGAATTAAAAGATGTTACATCGAGGCCATTCATTCTTTTTTTTTCTTTTCTTT
>NW_006363521.1:0-736 GCF_000327345.1 Myotis davidii
TGGCTAGGGCTGTCTGGTTCTTGATTTAAGATATAAAAGGGGAAAAAAACCAGTGAATACCAAGTCCCCATCTATCTCTATAGACACTTGGTTTTAGGTGTTGAAAACATCTCCAATAAGTCACATTGCATGGAGTGTGTAAAGGCTGCAGGGCTGGGAAGAGACAAATCAGAGAGAACAACAAGGAAGGGGCTGGCCAATAGATTCAAAGCCCTACATCTGAGCTAAGCTGAAGAGGGCATAGAGCTGGAGGGAGTCTACAGGATCAGCTCCCTGAAGGGAAAAGTGACCTCTGTGTAGGGCAGTAGATTCCCACCATCACTGTAAGCCCTCCTCCTGTGGAAACACCATGGCACCTGTGCTAGACTGGTGTGCCAGGTGAAGGAACAGCTAGAAGGAAAACGGGGCATTTATAAGGGAATAACAGTGCTGAGATCTCTCCCTTAGTTTCCTGTGATGGGAGCAGCTTGGCTTCTCCTTGCTCTCATGGCTTTATTTCAGTCCCATAAAGAAGCTCTAGGGATGACACCTGGGATTTCACACCTGTCCCTGTACATCCCAGTGAAAAACAACCTGAAAAGATATGTTTGGGGCTCTCCTCCTCCTGTGGAATTTATAACTTCATTATGGTCTAGTCAGGCTTTGGGGACCACTGCATCCTGACACAGAGGGCTCTGGAATGCTGTGTCCACAAGGGGCCAGCAGTGTTTGTGTCAGAAGACTGCCCTGAGGGACT
>NW_006363522.1:0-736 GCF_000327345.1 Myotis davidii
TTAAAAAATTAAGAAATATGGGAGGAAAGCAGGAAGAAAGGGATAGGAAGCAGGAAGGAAGGGAGAGTAGAGGCTGAAAGGAAAGAAGAGCAGTCAAGATCCAATGTCTGTGCAGAGTATGTGGATGAACCGTGGGTTATCATTGCTTTACATACACCACCCCCCAAATTTTCTAACATATCAGTACTTAGGTTGGCTTCCCTAGGGTTTAGATCTTTAGTTTTCATCACTTTCTCAAAAGAGACACCTGGACTCTAATTAAAGTTATAAAGCACTGAGTTTTAATTATCTAGTTAGAAAGTAGAGGGATGACCTCAATGTCCTTCTTAAAATTTATTGATGAGCTCACGATAGACTCTATCTTTAAAACACTCACAACACAACCCTTCTTATCCGTAGTTGTCAGTTTTTTACATTATTTATCTCAGTTTCATCTAAAATGCCAAGGACCGCCAAAATACATACAGGTACCCAGAATCCTCACATGTTAAAGAGATAGTGGGCCATTTTCAGAGAATGCTATAGAATTCAAACCCAGTTTTTTCAGCTAGTGTTAGCAACTTCTGCTTCTGCAAGGACCTAGATCAAAGAGAGCCTGAAGGATACATTTATTGAAGACAATTTTAATGTGTGTGTGCCTACCCATCCCAACCCTCCAACCCCAAACGATGGGTCAACTGTACAAGAAAGTCCCTGCTGTTGGTCTTGGCAAGTCCCCATGAAAGAAAAAAAAACA
>NW_006363523.1:0-736 GCF_000327345.1 Myotis davidii
TCTGGTTTTGCTGCTTTTCTGGGCCTGGAGATGGAATACAACTGAGATCTAGATATAATCTCTAGGAAGGAAAGGTCAGGGGTTCAAACCACATGATCAGTGATAATATTTGTTATACATTTCTTAACAGAAGGGAACAAGAAAGCACTACACAGGCCAGAGACCTTGAAGATCAAAGGTATATTTAAAGAATAAAACATTGCAGAAAGACCAAGAGGAAAGAGTAAAAAGACGTATATATTTGGCTAGGGTGTGAAGTGGAGAAACAAGATCACCTGGAAACAGAAACTATAGTTAAATAAATGACTATAAATTCATATTAATATTAATTTGACTGCAAAAAGCCCTTCTGGAAACCATAACCCATACTTTGTGGCAAAGAACTCCCCTGGCATCTCAGCGAATATTCATTTCACCATGTTACACTCACGTCTTCAGAGATGGACAAAAGCACTGGGAGCATATAAGTAACAGCAATAGGCGTTTGCACTTAACATTTGCGGTAAGACAGGACATGCATGATATGCAGTGCCATCCTCTCATCTCAGCGCCACATGTACAGGGCTTGGTGCTGTGGCCTCCCAGGTCCACACATGAAACCCAAGGTTGCTGTCCTTGAGGAGATTACAGAGAAGTACTTGGCAAATATGAATTCCTTCTCTGCTAAGGTGTGGTCATTTTCTGGGAACATTTGAGACCTTGCTCCCTGGCATATGTTGTCAGTTTGGCTTAAATA
>NW_006363524.1:0-736 GCF_000327345.1 Myotis davidii
TGGCATTAACACTCATCTAATTCAGCCCACAAATTGTATCATGTAATTTTTTTCAGGCAGGAAATTCACATGCAAAGAAGAGGTGTCAATTTGACTCAAGCTGCCTGGGAGAACCTTTAAGTATAATTTCCTCTAGGTTTCTATTGGGGTATTTAACCTGCTTTGGGAAAATGTCACTCATACTTATTACTTCAGTCTTTCTTGCCAAAGAGGTTCCAGTTAAAGCCCCAGCAGGGATTGCACCACGAGCCCCATTTTTCAAGGGCTTTCTAACTCAGTCACAAAAATTGGATCTGGGTGCAAGCCGGTCCCAATTGTGGTGCACTTTCTAGCTTGTTTGTTATAACCAGATGTATTTAAATTTTGTTCAGCTGCTTCTGAAGGTGGAAGGAAAATGACATTTTCTGTTTTTCAGACGAATTTTGGCAATGCTGGGAATCCAACGGGAGTCTGATTTTCAAATTAAACATGAACTTTTAGATTCTATTAGGCCCATACTTTGGATCTGGGGCCGCTGCCTGTGGGCATTTCTATTAACAAGCAAACAGAAAATAAAACCCAGTGGAAATCATCCAGTTAAAAAGGAGCTAATAATTCAGTTCCATCTCAGGCCTTATGCTAATAGTCAGTCAGTTGTGGCATGCCTTGACCTCTATGGGAGATGCATTCTGGCTCTGAGAACAGCAGATTGGGAGTTTGGACCCAGATACAATTTTGGTTAGAAATTGAGAAGCAG
>NW_006363525.1:0-736 GCF_000327345.1 Myotis davidii
ATTAGCATATTACCCCTTTATTAGTATAGATGGATAATGTCAAAAAGATAAAACAGTAATGATGAAATGATAATTGGAGACAGTGGTAAGCCCATGTAAAATTAATACAATTATAACAAAAGGGGCATGTTTCACAGTCCAAAGATATACACTTTTACTCTTTCCAATTGTTTTATAACTATGATAGGCCTGGTAGTTCCTTTTAAAGCATAGAAAAGAATAATAGTTGAACCATTTAGGACTATTGCCTGTAAAATAATATATGTAAAGTGCTTTCCACATTAGAAGAGTCAACAAAATTTGCATCCTTCTCATTTCATGGCTGTAGCCTGCTTAACTCAAGTCTGAGGATTTTCATCAAAGCTTTGCTGCTAGTCCCCTTCCAGTTCTGTTATTGGCACTGAGCTGTAGAGGTTCTCCCTGCTATTTCAAAAAAGTAGAGCATTTCCTAAACCTTTGAAATGGCAGAGAGTGAAGAAACAATTACCATTAATTTATGTCTTTATTTTGTCCACCACGATCCAAATGCTTAATTGTATACAGTTTTACACTAAGCACAACAGCCTTCTGAGATCTCTTAGGCTTTTCTGATACCTTAGGAAACTTCTTGCCAACGATGAACAAAATCAATGGAGATAAACCAGATGCCAACGGACACTCTGGCGGCTGGATGCTGAGATGCTGAGCATCATGTAGTTCCTGGGGAGGAGTTTGGCGCGGCCACCTCCGCTCCTGC
>NW_006363526.1:0-736 GCF_000327345.1 Myotis davidii
CCAGAAGGTTGAGAACCACTGACCTAGAGGGAGCTCACCCAGCAAAGAGCCCATAGGTATACTCTTGTTATGTCCCATCTGTGTGTGGCAGCACCCCGACCATGATGACAAATGCTGTTCTCTGGGCAACACACGGGAATCACTAGAGAGAAGTGCTCCTGTGAAGAGCTGCTGGCAGAGAAGCCGGGTTCTGACATGCATGGCCAGCAGCACATGCTCCCAGCCATTTTTTCTAGTCCTTGTTTCATAATCCACCCTTCAAGTAGACCTGGGAATGTTGGCTGAGAAGGCAATAAATGATCTTTAAAGCTGTGTCCCTCATTAAGAGGGTCAGAATCACTGAGTGTGGGTTGAGGTCCAGGAGTTAGCATGTCTGACAGCCCCTCAGGTGGTTCTAAGGTAGGCGGTCCACAGACCACGCTGTGATAAACATGCTATATAAGATGATCCATAGATTAAGGAGAATAAAGTATATTTATCATTGTGAAAAAAATTAATGAGCTCATCCCCACCCCCTCTCCACTACTTAGTCCTCGAGCCCTGACTGGTGATAAGCTAGCAGAATCACCATTAGTCAACTTGGATCCAGAGATGGAAAATGAGGACTATTAGGTGAGCTAATAAGCTTCAATCTTGTTTTCAAAAACACACACATATGTATACACATGTGTGCACACACGCACACACACATCACAGTTGCACATAAAATTGCATTTCCTGCCCTAGCTGGTTTGGC
>NW_006363527.1:0-736 GCF_000327345.1 Myotis davidii
TTACTTTTCTCTATCATTATTAAAGTTTCAACTAACAGACAAACAGAAGGAAAACTGATTCTCTGATTATATTCTATACCTCTTGATAACACAACTATATAACATAACATAAGGCATTGGGATGATCATCAAAGCACTTTGAAGTTCTAACATTTCATAAAATAAAAAGGAATTACATTTTAAAATTTAGTGACTTTATTTCATAAAGGTTCAAATCGCATCTGAGGACCATAAAATATGGAAAACATCAAACAGAAAAAGAGTAAGTTTAATTTAAATCACACTAGTAATATATTAGAAATTAGGAAGTGTGTGGGGGGGTTCATGTTACTTTCCCCAAATTTTCCTTGTTTGTTTTAAAATGAATTTCCAGTGGTTTTCAAAGCATAATGAGTTTTCTCAAGATTTCTTTCGAAATTATGAGGCAAGGAGATGTGTTTTATCCAGTGAACCATGAAATGAGTCTTGGGAGAATAAACTCTTGTGAATATTTTGGACTGTTACTTGTACACTTTCAGAATCTCATCTGGTTTGGTTCAATATAAGTTTATCTCATTTATGAAAAGTCACAATTAGAGAGGTTTTGATTATTCAGGCACTGGCTTAAAGACTCACTCTCATTGATATTCATTCATTATATAATGCTTTTATAAAATTTAATTTAAATTTAAATAATTCATATGCCACTGAGTTTGAACTTAACAACTGCAATGTCTTTTTACATTTTAATATATAT
>NW_006363528.1:0-736 GCF_000327345.1 Myotis davidii
AGTATAGCTCGATTAATTTGATAACACTTAAAAAAATCACAGTAGATTCATAAAAATAACAAAATTGAAGTAAAGAACAACCCTGCCTCTCTTGGTGTAACATGCATGAGGATAGCACTTGCATAGTAGCATCTCTACCCAGCTAGTGTCTTGCCCTCACTTCCTTGTTTACACTACAGATGCTTGCCCAGGTTTGCAAACTTAAGGTTATGTGTTCCTTACTCTATTTTGATTGTCCAACATTTTGGCTGTGTTTACTGTTTTTGATTAGAAAAATATGATCATTTACAATTTATTTAAAAACAAAAGTATCTTTCCTGAAATCATTCTGGCATGCTCTTTGTAATTATGCCTCCCTAACAGCCTGAAACCACTGGTTGTCTATCTTCTTGTTCCTTTACTACACTTCTTTTACTCTCCCTCATTCTTCTTCACATTCTACAAAGAAATGTTTGAATACAATTTATCTTCCCACATATGTCTATTTTCAGGGAGAAAATGTACTAATCATATAAGAATAGTCTTGTCTTCATATAAATGAATAATTTATGGTACGTTCTCTCAATACATTATTCATTGAGATTTGATGTATACATTAGTCTTGTTGAGTTGTTTTATATATAGATATGTATTTATATATAAAACAATATATGAACATATAAAAACAATGCATACAGATATCCTATATAATAAACGGCTAATCTGCAAATAGACTGAATGGTGGAACAACTGGAAC
>NW_006363529.1:0-736 GCF_000327345.1 Myotis davidii
ACAAGAGGCTCATACCAGACAAAGGACAAACCAAAGCTTCCAGAAACTTAAAGAAAAACCTTTAAAGAGGTTTGCTCTTTGAGAAGATTGGTTTTTTTGTTTGGTTTGTAGGTTCAGTTAGAAATACGTTAGTTATGCAAGGATGGCTCATTGTACCACCAAATATCATCTTCTTTGTGCCTGCTCAAGGACTTGGTAAGAGAATTTGCCCTGAAGGGCTCTGATGCTGTTCTGGAAACAAATGACATCAGTCTGCCTGGATACTTCAACCGCCAGAGATAACGACTGTGAGTTAAGCATCCTAAAGTCCGACTTTTGAGGACATGAAAACAGCAGCTAAACAAATTCAAAAAGAGGTTGGCAATTCAAGGAAAACCTCTTCTTGACCCAGAACCTGAAATGGTTTGGCAATTTCATACACTGTCCATTTTCCTTTCAAATATTCTCAGAATTGCCCCCCCTGAAACTCTAAAGCAGAACAAAAGACAAACAATACAAACCAAGCCTTCTAATTCAGTGGTTCTCTGCCTATTTGGAGTTAATTTCTTTTGAGAATTACAAAAGATATCAACAAAGCCCCTTCCTTCAACAATGGCACACATATGCATGTACACACAATAAATCTGCATAGACACAGCAAGCGTGCATAGGTACACACAACGTGCACACTATGTCATGAGGCTCAGGATGGCTACTGTAAGGCTGTCCATGGAGTCATGTGTAAGAATACCTGCTC
>NW_006363530.1:0-736 GCF_000327345.1 Myotis davidii
TGAGTTACAAACTGCTAAAATTAACAAGGAAAAAAGGTCACAAAGTCAAATACAAACAAAGGGTATATACTTGTTTGTCCTGTAAAATGACAGTAGTATATTAGTCTCAATTTAGTCAATATAGAGGTTGTTTTTTTATTTTGTCATATTTGTCAAAACATGAAGAATTTGTCTTCAAAATGGAAGGGGCATGAGTATTTTAAAATGTGTTTTTATTTTAATTCTTTTTAGTAATGTAATTAGAGCAAAGCAAGGCTTGGTAAGTTACACTATATATAACAGAGCAACATTTTTTCTAGAAAATTCTTATTCATTCATTTATTCATCACTTATTTTTCAATTAGTCATTCACTCCTAAAATATTTATTGAATGTTTACTGTGGACCAAGGATGTGTAGGTCAGTGAATAGTGTGAATGAGACAGAAAATGATCCTAACATTATTGAACTTAAGACCTAGTGGGAGAGCAGACAATGAATAAATAAATGCAGGAATAAGATTTATTACAGAGTGTGATAACAAATGCTGTGAGTTTATAAGCAATATGATTGAGAGTACCCGAAAGGAGTGTGTGGCTACTTTGTACAAAATAGATGGAGAAGGTCTCTGAAAATACGGGACATCTGAGGTTTGAAAGATGGTAAGGAGTCATATCTCTATCCCCAAGTTTCTATTCTTCATGTAAATTGAGAAGACTATTCTTATTCTGTCATGATTTCCTTCTGTCTCCCAAACA
>NW_006363531.1:0-736 GCF_000327345.1 Myotis davidii
ATTTCGTGCACCAGGCCTCTAGTATTATATAAACAGGTCTTATCCTCTTTAAGAAAGGAAGCTATATGTTAATTTCAAGGATTCTATTGGCCAGTCTTCTGCTTACTTTGGAATGGTCTTCCCAATTTGTGACATTCCTTTGAATCTTGTCCAGAGTGGCAAAGCTTCATCTCTTCCTGGCGTATCTGATTTGTAAACATAGGCAAAATGAAAAGCAGATGACCTAATTGGGTGATATAATCTGGGCTCCACAGTGAGGTGCAGCTGAACAGTAGGGTGCCTGGTTTTTCTATGCTTCTCCTCCACTTACCCCCTACCCACCCACCAGCACACCTGACAGAGCAATAGATACCCTACCGGTGTTCATTATCATCTAGTAATGCCAGATGAATCAGTCTGTTTGAGTTCAGCAGTATTTTTTAACTTTATCTCAATTTCTACCCTATTCTCAACTCATAGATCTTGAATCCAGAGCTTGATTCATTGAACTGGGTGTTAGCAATGATTTCCTCCACGTTTGAGCTATTACTTTTCCAAGTTCTAACTTAAAATTTTTCTCTGACAAAGTACTCCCTGCTCTACCTTGCTACCCTCAAAAATCCAAACTCTGACATGAATCCTAGGCCTGCATGCTGAGATTCCACTGTTATGACTACACTTTTAAAAGAAGTGTTTCAGAGCTTTTTGTTAGCGATGTTACTTTTGGAATCTTTAATAATAAAAGTGTAATATGCTA
>NW_006363532.1:0-736 GCF_000327345.1 Myotis davidii
CTTTTCCTCTTGGAATTCATGAGCCCATTTTCCCTCTATTCTAATGATTTCACTCAAGAGCAAGTGTTCTTGGGTGAAGACACAATAGGGACATTGGTGGAAAATTAAGGGCCACAACAACCAATGAGAGTGAGAATTTAGACTAGGAAACCTTTCTGACCCCTCGTATCCACACTCACTCAAAATTAGCCAGGAAGTCCTCACCGTGGTCAGTCTGGCTTACTACAAAGTCACATTGCTCACTCAGACTCACTGACAACTCCAGTGAATGCCTGTTTATATTTCCAATATGGAGCCCTCACAGCCTCAAGGGCTGTGAAAACTCGGGACTGCAAGGGCCACTTGCTTTGTGGTACTATTTATTTGGGGAGCAGAGTGACATTTCATTCAGAAATCTCAGTTGCTAACAAAAGACACTTGTATAGGCATCTGTGTATTCTGAGACCTGAAGCCTTTGGTTAGAGACAGACACCCTATGAGAAACACCCACAATAAGCACTGTGAGAAAGCAAAGACAGCAGAATGCCAACGTGGAGGCTGAACAAAATGGGAATGCAATGTCACTTCCATCAGCAGCTGACAAACCTTTGCCAATTTACTTCATTTTGGCTTCCTCATCTGGATAATGGTTACATCATCCCCATCTTTTGTGAAGATAGAGTAAAATCAGATAGCAGATATCTGACAAATGCTGATTCACCTTCCTTATCCTCTCACCCTCACTGAGGTAGGCCTT
>NW_006363533.1:0-736 GCF_000327345.1 Myotis davidii
CCTGGCTGGCAGCCAGAAGGCCTGGATCGGCCATGATCACTGGCCAGTCCTAGGGACCCTACCCCTACATGAATTTCATGCACTGGGTCAGAATTGAAGGGGTTCAGAACATGCTCCTCCAAAGCAGTGCCACTTAGGCATATTGCTTATTTGAGTGGAAGGTATCTGAGAAACTGCAGAGGCAGGAAGGGCTCTCTGACCTCCTTTCTCAGAATAGAAAACCATTCTTATCCTGGAGACTGTGAGTCAACACTTAAATGTACCTGTCGGAACAAACTTACGAAAATAATTCTTACCTTCCATTAGTTTCCCCACATATTTCCTAGTCACTGTCTCACAATTTACTTCCCCAAGCCCAAGCCCCTCGTCACATCCTCACAATTTGTTGTTCCTCATTTGAAAAGATATGAAACTCTGGGGCCTAAAAGACTTCTTTGGATCTTCCTTTTCATTATAGGTACTCCTGTGTGAATGTAAAAATACTAAATAGAACATATGCTTTTCTCCTATTAATTTGTCTTATGTTAGCTTAATTCTCAGGCCCTGCCATGGAACCTCAGAAGGTAAGTTTTTCTTCTCCTATAAAGGAAAACATTAAAAAAAAATCTCTGTACCCTCTGTACTGGGTAGGGAAATTCAATCAGATGTCCATACTTAATTATGTTGAATATGAGAAAAGCATAGCAAGACCCCGACAGTAGAGTAGCACAGAAGCTAAGACACACACACACACACA
>NW_006363534.1:0-736 GCF_000327345.1 Myotis davidii
CAAGGAAGGTCTGGTTGTGGTGGCAGTGTCACAGACAGACACATGGTCCCTCAAAAACCCATTTCTACTCTTTAACTGTGATCCTGGGCAAGTTACCGTCTTCTGGTCTATCTCATCTACAAGTAAGGACAGTAAGCATACCTTCCTCATAAGCTTGAGCATTAAATGGGATAATGTATGCGAAGTATGAGGACCAAGAAATGGGGCAGATGTCATTGTTTTTTTGACTGTTGTTACGGGGGTCTCCAAGATACGTGCTCCCTTGTGGTGAATCTGACACCAGTTTTGATTTGTCTCAAGATCTGTCACTCAAGCAGTAGATGCTTTTGTACCACACGTTCAGTAACGTACATGGAACACACGGTGATATTCCATTTGCATTCCTCTTGCTGGCCCCCCCACACCTTTACTCCCCTCTGTTAATGCGGTAAAATCTCACGTATTCACATCTGTAATGAAAAGTGTAAAATTGTTTAGCATTTGTCTTTTCCTCTAGCCTGTGAGCCCCATGCGGGTAGGACTGGATCTGTCTTGTTCCTTGCAACCTTGGCATTTAGTACAGGGTTTGGCATGCATCCATCCAACAAATACTTTTTATTTGTATGTTCTAGGTAGTATACCAAGTGTGGTGCATGTGTGTGCATGCACATAAAATACACTGAAATAGCCCACAAGTGATTGCTCAGCCTGAATTAGTAAAAACCCGGAATTTTTCCCATACTTTTCAAGGGTCTAA
>NW_006363535.1:0-736 GCF_000327345.1 Myotis davidii
AGCTGATGAATGACTGAGGGCTCACTCGGAACACTGTTTAGTTTGTGAATCATCAGTGGGGAGCATCTTTCTTTTATCTACAGCATCTTAAGAAGTTACCTTACCTGGCCGGAGTGGGGGTGACGTTTCTAAGAAAAGAGGAGCAGAGAATGTCCCCGCAATTTGTCTGAATTGATCCGTCTTTATTTGAAGCCTAAATCTGCACACTCTTTTCTTGATTCTACTCTGGCGATTTTTTTTGGTAAGTCTGACTGTTCCGAAATGAAGACTTTAAAACATTCAGATATGTTTTAAATATGGTGCACATTGCAAACTAAGTAATAAATGGGTCCTAATACAGTGCAGCATTAAAAGCAGAAACCTGTACGCTTTCAAATACGAAATGTATCAAAACAAACATCAAACACGTGCACTGTAGGCAGGCAGTAACCGTCGCCCTCCTAACCCCATCACCCACTTTTTTGTCTAAGTCCTCCATTCCACAGAGGAACACAAAGAATGAATGATTATTCATCCTTCCGTTTAGCTAATGCTTTAAATCATGTTTGTTTTCTTTATGTGAAAACATAGGATTCTTGTAAAACAGACAGAAGTACAAAAAAGTATACAGAAGAAAACAGCAGTCACCCATAATTTCAACACCCACAAATAATCATCATTAAATGTTGATGCCTTTCATTATGGTCTTTAATATAAATATGTACTGTTTCAATGTTAAATATAGAGCATTTAAAAA
>NW_006363536.1:0-736 GCF_000327345.1 Myotis davidii
AAAAAAAAATCTAGAAAAGACTTCATAGGGAGAAAAGGAAAAGAACAATTAAAAACGAAAATATTTTAGTCAAGGAGACAATATAACAGAAATAGCTAAGAGATTCTCTCTGGAGTCATTCTATCAATATCCAATTGTGGGGTATGAGGATTCTGCATAAGCCTTTCATGTTTTAGCACATCTTACAAGGAAGATACCCATCTTTTGTTCCAGGCTATCTTTCAAGGATTTCTGTATATAGTGAACAACTTTGGAACGTACAGTTTTTTTTCTGGAGCAAAAAGGCATGCTTACTGCTCATTATAAAAGATTTGGGTTCCCTGAGGGTTCTTCCCTGTCATTAATCTACCATGTTTGCAGGTGTCACCTGGCCCTCTTTACTTCACCCTAGGAAAGGAATGAGGCTCAAGGAACCATTCCAAGAAAATGATAATATTCTGTCAACTGCTATTACTATCATAAAGTCTTTTGTCTCTGAATAGAAATCTCATGTCTTCTGCCCGCATCCATGGAACTATGGCAAGATAACTTGTTAGCCTTCAGGTAGGGTAAAGTCTCACTATAATTCTTAATACTATACCATTTATCAAGAATGTTATCACGTGGCATTCAATTTCAAGCCACAGTTTTCTGTAAAATGAAAATAATGACATCCACTTCATAGGTTAAAAACAAATTGAGAAAATATATATAAATAAATTAGCAGAGTGCTTGACAATAAATTTCTGTCATTATT
>NW_006363537.1:0-736 GCF_000327345.1 Myotis davidii
TCCCTTCCTCTCAGAAATCAATAAAAATACATTCTTTTTAAAAAAATTCACAATGTCTAGGGTATAGAACACAAAGTGAAGAGTGGTTTATGAGCTGAATTTGGTGATGCAGAAGCCAAGCTTTTGTTAGCTGTATTAAGGAATTTCAGAGCAATGGTGACTGAAGA
Source organism: Myotis davidii (assembly GCF_000327345.1). Classification (NCBI taxonomy): domain Eukaryota; kingdom Metazoa; phylum Chordata; class Mammalia; order Chiroptera; family Vespertilionidae; genus Myotis; species Myotis davidii. Next base: position 168 of record NW_006363537.1, read on the forward strand.
GCAACTAGAAGACCGACATGATCAAATCTGCTTTTGGAATGATTGCAGTATAGACAGTGAGTTGGAATGAAGACTGGAGGTAGAAATACCACTTAGGAGGCCATTTCAAGATTCTGGGTGAGACAGTGGTGGTCTGCATTTTAATAGTGGCAGGGTGAATGGAGAGAAATACAGTGATTCAGAGGATATTTAGAACAAACAACTAACTAGATTTACTGTTTGGACACTAGGGAGCAAAATGGAAGAGAGTGAGATGCTTTTGGCTTCAATAATTAGGTGAATCATGTACACTGAGTAGTATCATAAGATACATAAGTAGGGAGGAAATAAAGCAGAGGAGAGGTTTAGGAAGATAAATGATGAATTCAGTTTGGGACATTTAACTGAAGTATTTGTGGACACTGAAACTGAGATTCCATGAGACAATTAGATAAATGGGTCTGAAACTTGGAAAAGAAATCTGAGTAGGATATATTAATTGGGAATTGTCAGCATAACTGACAGTAAATTGTGGCCATTGGGATCATGGAGACTTCCTGGGAAAATGTCTAGGGCGAGAAGAGAAAACC
>NW_006363538.1:0-736 GCF_000327345.1 Myotis davidii
AGAAGGTTATATATTTTTAGTAACATCCATTTCTTATAGGTTATTGAATTTGGTGGCGTATACTTTCCATAGTATTATAGTATGGACTTTTACTAGTATATATCTGTGAAGTCTGTGGTTACGTCTTTTTCTTTTTGATTTTGTGTAGCCAGGGGTTTGTCAACTTTATTAATCTTTACAAAGAACCAGTTCTTTGTTATATTAATTTTTTGTTCTTTTCTCTATTTTATTCAATTCTGCACTAATTTTTATTATCTCCTTTCTTATACTGAGTTTGGGTTGCTTTTGTTCTTCTTTCTTTAATTTTTTAAGATGTAATGTTATGTTGTTTACTTGAGATATGTGTTGTTTCCTGAGGTAGGCCTGTAATAATATAAACTTCCCTCTTATTACTTCTTCGCTGCATCTTGAAAGTTTTGATGTGTCATCTTGTCATTCTCATTTGTCTCTATGTCTTCTGATCTCACCTTTTATTTCTTCTTTGACCCAGTTATTTTCTTGTAGATGTTGTTTAATCTCCACATATTTGTGAGTATCTTTACTTTCTTTTATGCAGTTGATTTCTAGTTTCAAAGCATTGTGTTAGAGAATATGCTTGGTATAATTTCATTCTTATTGAAATTGTTGAGGCTAGTTTTGCGGCTCAACATATGGTCAATCCTTGAGAATATTCAATGTGCACCAGAGAAGAATATATAATCTTATATTCTGGGATGAAAGGCTCTGTAAATGTCAA
>NW_006363539.1:0-736 GCF_000327345.1 Myotis davidii
TTCCAAAGTGCTCATAACCCCCAGAAAACCAGGAAGCAGCTTTCTGAGCATCTAATTAATATAATATCTCACCATCTGCATGCACCATGTTCTAATTTGTTCATTCTGTGACGCTATTCACGGACATGCCCTTCTATGTGGCTTTCTGACTCCAACCTTGCCCCTAAAATCCATCCTCCTTCCCAGATCCAATATAATTTCTCTAAATTGCAGGCATGATCACATCAACTGCCTGTTGAAATCCTTCAATGATTCTTCATCACTTTAAATATAAAGTCCATATTCATTAGATGGTGTATAAGACCCTTAAGAATCTATTTCCTAATCCAATGTCCCCTTTTCACTCCAAAACTCCAGTCAGACTGAACTTTATTTATTTACTGCACTATCTCATCTTCAAGCTTTGACATGAGTTGTTTTTTATTTTTTACCAAGAATACTCTGCCAATTACCAAACCTTTAACATAACTTTTTAATTCTTTGAACCTAAACTTCTGATTCCAATTCTAATTTAGATGCCTAACTTAGGTTCTCTGATATACACTCTATATGTCCCTCCACTGTGGTACAGATCACATTGCGTTGAAATTTTCCAGTTACCTTTATCCTCCATTAAGACTATAATCTCCTTTTAGACAAAGACTGTGTCTTTCTAACTGAAGTATTTCCAGGGCCAAGCACAGTTCTTAGCCTATAGTATAAATGCTTAATAAGTAGTTGGAAGAGAGGGAGGGAG
>NW_006363540.1:0-736 GCF_000327345.1 Myotis davidii
TTCAGTGCACAGAACAATGCCCAACCAACTGAGGCACAATGGGCAGGGCTGATCTACTCATTTATAAAAAGAGCATAATTAGCAATGTCTCATTGAGCTGAAATGCGAATCGAATATACAAATACATATAAAAGCCTTGACCTAGTGCCTGGCACATAGTAGATGATTAATGAATATATGTTATTACTATTATTATAGTCTCCCTGGGGAGGTAGAACCTATAGGGAAATGACTTGAAAACACAGACAATAACATACAAATGATAACATACCAATGGCTATCATGTGAGGAGCTATGTGCTTTGGGGCAATAAAATAAGTAACCTCCAAGCAAATCCAAAACATGTTTTCATTACTCCAAAACTGTACTGCATAGTCTCAGATAGGTGTCCAGATTATCCCAGGCTAAACCCTTGTATTTCTTGGAATTCAGCACTTAAGAACCAAAGGTAAACAATAGCTTGCGCAAGGTCCTAGAGAGAAAAGGCAGTTTTTGTGGTAGGGCCTGGTTTATGCTTGGTGATTACAAAATTTCCTTGACAGATTTTATTGGCAATAGCTCTCTTACATAATTCTGAGGGAACTGCTTTCTAGACAGTCTTACTTGCCTTTGAAGTAGGTCACCACTCACATCAATTTTAGAGGACCCTGTCCCAACCTTTACTAGTATTTTTCTCAGATGTTTGATGTCTAAAACCTTGCTAGGCTCTTCCTTCCTTCCTTCCTTCCTTCCTTCC
>NW_006363541.1:0-736 GCF_000327345.1 Myotis davidii
AGCTTGCTCCCAGCTCCCCTGGGTCCTCTGCTTCCCACGGTCCCGTTTCCCTGGTCTCTAGCTGCCTGCCCCTGGCTTTATAAGATGACTCCCCAGCTGTGATATTTACATCATCAAATGAATCCCTGGAAGAGGATGAACACTGATGAGATCAGGTATCTCTTTAAATTCATTAAGGGAACAAAATAAGACAACGGCTGTATGAGTGGTTCCCCATCCAGTGTTGGTTCCAACGTGTGATCCGATGTTACTGCGTGAGCACCACTCCCTCAATTTTTCCATCAGAAAAAACAGAATGCGCCCCCGGCCGTATGAGTCAGCTCAGGTTGCGGTAACAACGCCGCACGGGCTGAGCCGCCTGGACAACAGTGTGTTTCCCTGCAGTTCTGCCGGCCGGACGCCCAGGGTCCGGTGTCAGCAGGGCCGCTGCTTTCTGAGGAGGCCGCTCTCTCTGACCAGTGGGCGGCCGCCATCTCCCTGTGTCCTCACAGGGTCAGCTCTCTGTGTGTGTCTGTGTCCCCGTCTCCTCTTCTAAAAAGAACCCAGTTATACTAACTTGGAACCCATCTTCGCGGCCTCGTTTTAACGTAATCACCTCTTTAAAGACTCTATTTCCAAATAAATTCACATCCTGAAATACCAGAGGGTTAGGGCTTCAACACATAAATTCTAGGGAGGCCACAACTCGGTGCATAACATAGTCAAACTGCCTATATTTTCTAGCAAGGGGGGCGGG
>NW_006363542.1:0-736 GCF_000327345.1 Myotis davidii
GGGTCGTATTGTCTCTTAAAGCCCATTTGCTTTATTCGTTGACATTCTTCGCCTCATCTTTTTAGCCATTTATTTTCGTTTTCAGTCCCTGTCATGCCTGTGGAGGGATTTCATGTCAGATTATCCAAAAAAGATAAGAAGAAAGGTAGTATTTTTGAGTCTCAGAGCTGTTTCCCTGATAGTGGTGAAGGAGCAGGGGTTTGGAGTGTTGTAGAGAAGTATAGACAGGGTCTCTCCTTTCAACATGATTCCTGGATGTGGAAGGACCTTGGGGCGCAGACTGTGGTAAGCATCTCACAGCTCACCCAGGACAATAGTACCTGACCTACAGAAGGATCAGTGCTCAATTGTGGAATCTCAAAATAGAAGGAGTGATGGTTAAAGCAGAGACTCAAGGAGCTGAGAAACATGGAACCTTCCAGAATTTTCTTGGACCCTGTAAATTCTGGAGTTCTGGGGAAACAGCTATGAGAAGTTCCTGAAAATGACTAATGTAAGCCTCTTGCCCACCATATGGGATAAGACTAAGTCAGATTTAATTTGATCTAGAAAAATAAAGGTGCGATACTCCTTGCATCCTCTGTCTTAGAACAAGCCATAACTGCGGCAAATGCCTATGGAGTATCCTTTATATCTGGGGATTGTGCCAGGTGCTGAGGAAATACCAATACCAACACAGCAGGGTCCCTACCCTCAGATGCATACAGGCTAGCAAGAAATATAAGGAAGCCCTAGC
>NW_006363543.1:0-736 GCF_000327345.1 Myotis davidii
CCTCACCTGCTCTGACAGCAAGATGACTGTGTGTTGGCGAGGACTGGCCTGCACAGGAAGGACCACCCACTGGGTGGCCTGGGCAGCCCTTGTCACAGCCTGGGGTCAGCTGCTTCTCTGCCTCAGAAGTCTCCTGCATGGTCAGGAGGAAACAGTGACCACATCAGCTTATCTGTCTGAAGGGACAGTGCAGCCCTGGCCCTAGATTATCCAGGATTCTAGTGTCTAGATGGGGTGGGATCCTCTAGGCCACTCACTGCTTCTCTTGCCTCCACCAGTGGGGGAGAGGTGTCCATCATGCAGGTGGCCAGCAGTTTCCACCTAGTTCTGCTAAGACCTTAGGAAAGTCATTTCACCACTCTGAGCCTCAGTTCTCTTATGAGGTAGAAAACCTCACCAGACTGTTAAGAATGACATAAAATTAAATCCTGTGCAAAATGGGGAAATGCCCTCTGGCTGGGCACCTCCTGAGGGCCTGGGCCATGCCTTCTTACCTTTGTTCCTAGTCCTTTGTAGGAGACCTGACGAAGGGCAAGCTCTCAGTTCATGTTTCCTGGAGGCATGAATGAAGACTAGTGTCTGAAACACAGGGGGAACACAGTAAAAGTTTGATTTCATTTTCATGTACTCTAAAGCTGAATTTCTCAATTGTGTTCCATAGAGTATTTTACACTTCCTTAAGGATCAATAGGGGAAAAATCATGGTGAAGAACTACTCTATAGTTAAATAATTTTG
>NW_006363544.1:0-736 GCF_000327345.1 Myotis davidii
AGCCACACTGGCCAGGGCCTATTTTATTTTTGGTAAGTGTTGTTAATCTCTTACTTTGCCTCATTTATAAATTAACGTTTGCCATAGGTATGTATGTATAGGAAAAACAGTACATACAGGATTTGGTGCCATCTGTGATTTCAGGCATCCGCTGGGGGTCTTGGAATATGTCCCCACAGATAAGGGAGGACCACTGTACCTTGTTTTCAAACATAATGCTTTGCTTTTAAAGCTCTAGGGACCCTTGTTTACGCTTTAATTAAACAGTTTACTTGAAACATGAGCATAATACTTGGAGCTTGGCACTGACTATTACAAATTTAAACACTAACAAACGTGTTATTATAAACCCGGCTGTTTGTTTTGGGGAGCTGTGGACATTTATGAACCACTTGCTCATAAAAAGAAAGACCAGTTGATGTGACAACACTGAAATATGTGCCGTAGAGAGTTCCACTCTTGCTGCCTATTTCCAATAAACGAAGGCCTCTGCTCATTCATGTTGCTCTTGATAGTTGTAAAAAAATCATTCCCCTCCAAGCCTCGAGCCCACAGGGACAAAATAATTGGCAGTTTCGAGAACAAAAGAACAGTTTGAAACCATATGTCTGAGAGTGGACTTGCAATATCAAAGAGTTCCTACTGGACAAAATTTGTGATGGGAAAAAGGCACTGGAAGGAGAGAGAGCATGTGTATTTATGCTGCCACGTCATTCCAAAATTTGTCATTAGACCT
>NW_006363545.1:0-736 GCF_000327345.1 Myotis davidii
TTTTTTTAATTTATTGATTTTGAGAGAGAGAGATTTGCTGTTCCATTTAATTATACGTTCACTGATTGATTCTTGTATAGCGCCTGACCAGGGATCGAACCCACAACTTTAGCGTAGTACCCATGCATAAGTATTAGGTTTTATGTTTTACACTTGGATCTCTGATCTGTTAGGAGTTTATTTCAATGTGAGGTTTCCAAGTGACTGTTCTATTTGTCCAACCACCATTTATGCAAAAGCCCATTTGATTCATTTTTAGACATTAACTTGATATAATGCAGGACACAGAGACTAAGGAACAAACATCTGGGTGGAAATGAGATCCACAAATAGACATTTTTACTCTACTGTGGAGCAGAAATTGCTCCCTGGTGCTTTGGAATAGAGAGAGACAATGTTCACAACAGTGTATGGGCATTGTCCTCCACGGACCCCTCCAGATCCAGTATCCTCCTGATCAGCTGCTTCCTCAGTCCCACCAACACCACTGCTGTTAAAACGGCCTCCTAAATCCTTTCTCTTAGGCTACTTTGGCCTTAGAGCATGACTGATACCAACAGATCACAAAAACATAGCAATCTATCTGCAGAAAGGTAGGTGATGGGGATCTACTCCACCATCTCCAGATGAAGTCCAGAGGGGTATTATTTCTCTTGATTATCTTCCTTATTCCATATGCAAGGCTCTGGTTTAATTCATGATTGGTTTCACAAATCAAGCCCATCCTCAAAGGTTT
>NW_006363546.1:0-736 GCF_000327345.1 Myotis davidii
TGTCTCCTTTCCCCCCCATTGACCTCTCCCTGCAGAATTGAATTTTTTTCTTCAGAAAAACCACTGTTTTCAAATCTGTAAATACTTATTATAGTACCTAACCCTATCATGTATTAAATAGGAAGATGTTTGCAAGGGCTAATGCCACATAGTTCTAAATTAATGCTAAATTTAATAATAAAATGACAGTTTGTTATTAGTTTCAGAATCTTGACAGGTGGGAAAGAGCTGAAATGAAAACCTTCACCTTGAGCTTAAACAGGGAGAGACAAAGAAAAGTGAAAAGAACAACAAAAAGGGGATTACCTAACAGCTTTTTGCAAGAGAAGCAGTGATACACAGTGAAAAAAGAACATTAGTTTTAGAACCATAAAAGACCAAAGTGGAAAGGCCGATTCTGTTGTTGACCAGCTGTAAGGCCAGATATTCATTACTTTGCATTGCTTAGGCTCAGTTTCTTTATTTAAATTACAATTTACAGTGGAAACTCTTAGGGCTAATATGAGATAAAATAAGCTAATACATGTGAAATACTTGGCAAGTAGTAGGTATTAAGATTGCTATTTCCTTTCTTTTAGAATTTTATAAAAAACTACAAAGGCACTTTGCATGTTAAAATTTCGTTTTATTATTTCCTTGGGCTTGAGTTCTTTGAGAAGTCTATTGAGCAAACAGATTTAACAAACCATTTTGTATATCTGAATGTAAATGTTATAGGTTTTCATAATTTTAAATT
>NW_006363547.1:0-736 GCF_000327345.1 Myotis davidii
TCATTAAAAATGTTAACTTCTCATTTAAAAAGCTAAAAGTAAGCAACTACGAGTTGTTATAGCAGGTTTCTACAGATTGGCAAAACCATTAAGTTGTTTAATGATCTCTAAAAACACAGCCTCTTTTATTGACAAATATATTTTATAATTTTTATGCTTCCTCAACAAAGTGCAAAACATAACAAATCCAAATTTATCTTTTAGCTCCTTTGTAGTAAGAAGCCAAAGGTAAATAATCTATTTTCAGAAATTAATATTTTTGTGTTTTATTTGGAAATGATCTAGCTATTCAATGACTAGTCACCATTTAAGGTAGCTAGCAAATTTTTAAGTTTCAACTTACCAGAGATTGAGGAAGCAGTTTTTAAGTACATATAAAATATAATTATTGCTAAAAGGCTTATTTAAACACATTTTATTCTATTTACATCTACAGAATTTATTAGTTCTCAACAATTATGTTTAGATTACCCATGAAAACTTCATGAGACATCAGACAGAATTATTATCCCAAACTGTTTATTTCTGTTGACAAATTTTGTTAGAGAGAAAACATGAACTTAGTTCAGTAAACGCAGGTAAAATAAAAGTATCATAAAAATGTGTATAAATCTAAAGACAGGTCTTTTTAAATTAATTAAACCAACAACTTAAATTAGCTTCAATACTAAATATTTACCCATAACCTAAAAAACATTTGAGTGAGTTTTTTTGTGTGTTTTTTTAAAAATATATT
>NW_006363548.1:0-736 GCF_000327345.1 Myotis davidii
TTGGTAAACCAAACGGGCTTCAGCACGAACACACTGATTTTAGCAGATTGTGTTCACAAAAAGACAAACTTGCTCTCTCTCATAGATTTCAAGTTGCGTGTTGAATTTCATGTTTCATGCAGAACCAGTAGTGTCTGCTCAGTGTTTAACAAGGGCCTCTTCAGGGGGGAAAAGTATGTATACTCTATGTATGTGTGCAATTATAAATTTTGCTAATATGAATGATGTGTAGTATGTAATCTACAAATAATAATAGAATATACAGTACTCTCTGTTGCAAGTTCTATTATAGCCAATTGACTCTCACCTAATGCTTCTGGTGATTTTGGTCCAACACTTGTATTCACAGCCAGCAAACCAACCATGATTTGACAAATTCATGCATTGAGTAGCGCCCCAACTGCTCTTTTCCCTATAAATTTATTATCATTACACCTTTTATATGATCTATTGTTAAACTATTTTTTATGTTCATATAAATTATTGTCATTAAAGTAAAACTCTTTTAAGTTCAACACTATGCAAATATTCCCACCATGACCTATTTCAAGCTACCAGGTTGATGTCACTGAACGTGGAGTTGAGAAGAGAGGAGCAGTAGCAACATCATTGTACAGTATTTCATTATACAAGTACAGTAGATATAAACAACCATAAGAGTATAGATAACAAAATGTAGTTAGATGATTATGATGTAAAGATTTTTAGGTATTTACTACCTTTGTTGTGTTTTTTG
>NW_006363549.1:0-736 GCF_000327345.1 Myotis davidii
AACAAAAGAGGTAGCAATTCTAAATATATATGCACACACCCAAAAAACGCAGATCTTCAAAACACATGCAGCAAAAACTGATAAGGAGAAATTGATAAATCCACTATTATAGTTGGAGACTTCAACACTGTCCTCTCAGTAATTGATAGAACTGAACAACACCCTCAGCCAACAGGATCTAATTAACATTTACAGAACACTCTACCCAATAACAAATATGCCTAATTAATTTTTAATAAAGTAGCAAAAAAATCCAACAGAGGAGGGATAGCCTGTACAATAAGTGATGCAATGGATGTTGATTGGCAAAAAATGAGCTTCCACTTAAACTTTACACCTTACTTTATATAAAGAATAACTCAAAATGGATCATGGACCTAAATGTAAAACATAAAAGTATAAAACTTTTTTAAAGAATCTTTGAACCTGGGGTTAAGCAAAGAGTTCTTGGAACTTGCCACCAAAAGCATAACTCATAAAAGGAAACACTGATACATTGGACCTAATTAAAAATAAAAACCTTTTGTTTTATGAAAAACCCTGTGAAAAGGTTGAAGAGAGAAATATTTGCAAACTACATATCTGACAAAGAACTACTATCTAAGATATATATTTTTACATTCTTAGGCATATATCCCAGAGAGGTGAAGATATATTTTCACTCAGAAACTTGCACACAAATGTTTGTAGCAATTTTATTCATAATTAGAGGCCCAGTGCACGAATTCGTGCACCA
>NW_006363550.1:0-736 GCF_000327345.1 Myotis davidii
CTATTTTTCCAGTGACTTCCTTTCTGCTTTCTTTTTCTTTTGGTCACTAAAATTCCTCATAGTTCAATTATAGACCTAAGTGTTTGCATGCCTATTTGCACAAATATATAGTGAATCTTGAAGCCAAATGCCATATTTTATTTCCCATTGCATGCTTTAGTTGAGTGCACAATAGTCAAGTGCACATATTGCATGACAAAATAACAACATGGGTGGTGCTTAATGAATTCTTGATGCATGCATGGTTTTAGTTAATTAAGTAGTTAATTAAATATAGAATTAAAATGAGTTGAAAAACATATTACTATATTTTTAAACTGGCCCTTTTTTAAATTAATGAGATTCTCATTCTGTTATGAGGAAGCGCAATGCAGGCTTTCTATAAATAAAGCCTGGTATTCAAATAAACTCTAAATCTTCAATCATTACTGCTATTATCTTTTGTCCTTTAGAAGCCATTTATTTCTTTCTAAATCACTTAGGTACATGATTCACATCATTCCCTATCATTTACCTTTTGTCAACATCTATTGGAAGGATAGATTCCATAGTTCTCTAGTTCTGCTTTACTTTAACAATGCTTTATAGAAACAAACATTTGAAAAAACAAATGAGTAAATAGCTTTCCTTCTTAATTCTCTAAATTTTTCTTCTAGAGCAATTTACTTCTTTGGTTCCTCAATTTTATTTTTTTTTTTTACCTTTTTATAAATATACTAGAGGCCCAGTGCATGAA
>NW_006363551.1:0-736 GCF_000327345.1 Myotis davidii
ACGCTCAACCACTGAGCCATGCCGGCCGGGCTTCACAGAATTTTATGTAGAGAAATATGTCTGGCAGGTTTTTCCATAGGTCTCTAAGTTGGCTCTTATTATCAGTGTGCCAGGCTGAGAATAGGTTATGGATGTGCTCAAGCTACTGTTCTTCTTCCTCCTGGGGCACCTGGATGGGCCTGGGCTGCTGGGGCTCTCAGAGTGGTTGCCCTGGACAAAGGGGAGCCTTATCCATGTATTCTTATTTCATGGATTTGAAGATATAAGTGTTTTCCCCATCATTTAACACCGCTGAAATTCAAAGGTGTTTCCTCATCAATATTTTACAATTGCTTTTGGCCAGTTGGCAGTGGTAAGGTAGTTGTTATAGCCTTCACATCACCGGACTAGAATTGGTGGCAGCTATTCACAAGGTCCTAACTTTAGTTAAGTGATATACATTGTTGTACTGCTTGCATTGGGCGGAGTTTTCCTTAAAGTGTTTTCACTGAAATGCATTATGATTCAGCATTGAAGTATTGTGTGCACAGAGAAGCATGCAGACAGAGAAGTGGATGTAAGCGTGATATTGATGAAGCAAAAGATGTCATAGAAAGGGTGAATAATCAAATGCTTTATGAGTTTAAGAAAGGAAGAGTCCTCTCAGTAGATGAAAACTACTAGATGCCAAGCTCTGTGATGAAAGGTGGGAGAAGTTATATTTTCCTTTGTTAGTGTTATTTAAAATGATGGTGTT
>NW_006363552.1:0-736 GCF_000327345.1 Myotis davidii
ATGACCAGTCACCAGGAGGTACATTGATGGGTCTCACAGCGCAGTGGGTTTCTGCATCCCGCCAGCAGGGTGGGTCTGGATCTCATGCGATTTTGCACGCTGGGCCTCTAGTTAATTATAACATGTACCTAACTTAGGCAGCTTAACCCTTCCCTGCTTAAAACTTTCAGTGGTTCCATTTTGTTTATATCAGCAATGTAATTGGTAAGAAATAATCAAAATTTACCACACACTTGCATTTCTACTCTGCTTTCTTGATTGGAAGAGAAAGGGGGTGGAGTTACACAAAGCATTGTGCTGAAAGGAACTTAAGTAATAAAATCCTGCTCTTAGCTTGGCATACAAGATCATCCATTCATGTTACTGCTTCTTACCTCTAACATCCTATCTCACCCTCCACACAGATGTTACCCACTTATTTAAATCTTTCAGGCTTTTTCTTCTGCCTTGAATGCTTTTTCTTTTATTTCCTTGACTGGCCAATGAATTGTGTGGTCTTTAAACCATGGATAGGAAGCATGTCCTATGTGAACTCTTCTCATTTTTCACCAGGTTGACCATCCTTTCCTCTGAGCACCTCTTTGTTGTGTCTATATGACAACTAATTACTTTTCTAGCTCTGTTACTAGATTAGATGTTCCTGAAAACCAAAGCTGTCTTTTGTCAACACTTAATATGATGTCAGACACAATCAGCACCCAATATTTGTTGCAGAATGAATGAATGAATGAATGAA
>NW_006363553.1:0-737 GCF_000327345.1 Myotis davidii
CTCTCCAAAATCAATAAAAACTTATTTTTAAAACAAGTCCTGTACTAACATCAAAGAATCATTTGCAGGGTGCCATATCCTCAACTGAATACATGCAGTTGAAATCACTATCAAAAAAATTTGCATTTTTTTAATTCAAGGAAATTTTTACTTCAAGGAAATATGCCTTCATTTCTATGGAAACTTTCCTATTTCTTTCTGGCCTAAAATTCCTCTGTCAGTCTGATATCTCAGTGTAGGAGTAATTGCAAGTTAGAACCAGCCTTTCTTCTCACTCTTCTGTGACCCTGTCAGGTCACCCACACCCATATTAATTGTCAGTCATTCACTCATTTCTTATTCCTATGCCAGGCCCCTTTTATGAGCTTTCTGAAGCATAAACAGGTCCCAAACTGAGCAGCTCTTCTTCCGTGTTTTTCATCTCAATAAGCAGTGCCTCCACCCACCAGGTACTCAGACCAGAAATCTAGTCATCTTCCTATTCCCCTAAACCCCACCTCAAATCAGCCCCCAAGCCTGTCTGTCCTACCTCTAAAATAGATTTCGGAAATGCATGCACTTCTAACACCTGAGCCTCACTTTATACTGCCTACTAAGAGCACCCCTACTGCACAGTCTACTTGCTTCTCTGTCTTCTGTGAATGCTGTGCACAGTACCACCAGAGCAGTCTTTACACTGGTCATATCACTCTTTCTTGAAACTCTCTTTCTCCATAGCTGCATATTTCCCTCAGAAC
>NW_006363554.1:0-737 GCF_000327345.1 Myotis davidii
AGCCGCAGTTTGCCGACCACTGGGCTAGGCAATCAGATACTTTACAAAGTGCCCCCCTGTATTTCCAGAACCCACCTGGCACCACGCATATTCTGTCATAATAATTCACAGCCACGCTCAGTTATCCTGCTGTTTTCTTTAGCTAAACACAGTGTATATTCTCTAGTGTTGCTGTCTTCAAGTTGAGTCCCCCTGATTTGGTACCATGAATCCAATTTCATTTTGAAGAACCATGTTTCCCCCACTTACAGTTTGTGATGTGTGATGATGCTGACTCTGCTGGATCCAAAGGGAAAATTGGAGTCCCACGTGGAGACTCAGAAGACTGAGAAGTTCTGCTTTCAGAGGTTGACTCAGGAGGAGACATAACCCAATGAGAACTACAAATAATCTTTAGCAGAGATTGCTGGGAAAATGTGCTATTTCAATTGACTTGAACTTTGGAGGATATGAAGCTAGAGCCCTGGAGGAAGCCATCCTGCCAGCACCAGTGGAACTGAATGTGGAGATAAGCGATAGGGAGAGAGAAGTGTTTCTAGGGTCATATGTCAGTACCCAGGATCAAGTAATACCTGGAGCCTACCTTGGAATTTTTAGCCATAAAAATCGATACATTTTCATTTTGCATTAATTACTTGGGCTGGTATTTGTCATTTGCAGTAAGAACAATCCTGATACAAGCTAGTTGGATACCTGTATTTTTAACCTTTGGTAATATCAAGTTCATGTTCAACATT
>NW_006363555.1:0-737 GCF_000327345.1 Myotis davidii
AAGAAAATAATATCAATTCCTCACTTAGCTACAGAACTCAGAGTTTAGAAAGCTCACTCAAACATTGCCATTTGACCCCTGGCCCTTTCAGGAAGGCTGGTCAGATGTCATCGTTCCCACTGTACAGACGAAGAAATAGAGGTTCAGAGAGGTTGGTTGCTTGCAAAGGTCACACAGCATTGAATGCCAGAGCAGGGACTCCTGACCCCAGGTCCCAGGCTCAGGGAGGCAAAGAAAGGAATACACCCCAACATAAACACAAACCTCTAATGGCAATAAACAAAACTCTAGGTGATAAAGTGCCAAAAAGATATGTACAGATGACACGTTAACTGTATTAAAAGAACTATGTTAATAGTTTCACTTTCAATGACATCTCCATCCTGAGAGAAACTAAAATGAGCCATTTCTGCTGCCCTGACCAGGAGGGAGAGTTTGCTTTCCTTGCTGCTCCATCCATGGTCCATCGCTCAGCACTCCACAGCCCAGCTGCTCCACACTCACAGAACTTGCACATTGCAACTGGGTCTGCAAATATGTTTAAATTAAGATACACATGTGTGCACGTATGTGTGTGCATGTACATGTGAAAATTCCACTGACCTTCCTTCTCCAGGTCTCTAAGAGTTGATTCAGTTAATATGTTATTTGTTTGCATGAGACTGAGAGTGACCCATGTTTCCTCTCACCATGGGGGTTTCTTTTTATCCTATGTAATAAAAGGGCAATATGCAAAT
>NW_006363556.1:0-737 GCF_000327345.1 Myotis davidii
TAATAATGCTTAAGGAACAAATCCTTCCTGTTCAAACTCTTTGTGTCAAGTTTTACATGTGAGCATGTCACAGCACCACCTGGCCAGGATTAACTGTAAGAATAATCTTAAATTGGGTCAAAGAAACATTTGTTGAGCACTGTTCCTCTGGGTCAGCCCTGAACTGACTAGGAACTGGGGACAGAAGCGGACAGTACCCTCAGGTAGCCCATATCTGATGGAAGACTTCAAGGTAAGCAGTTATAATTCAGAATGACAGGGGCCCTTAGGAGAGGCCTATGCGAGTGAGGCTGAGCTATGTGAGCAGAGCATCACCAGGAGGTGTGGTTGGAGCTGGTCTTAAAAGAAGAAAGACTCCAGGCAGCGGCAAAGAAAGGACACTCAACACAGGACACAAATTTGCAGAAAGAACCTGGAGAACAAAAGAATATGGTGCCCCAGGCCTAGAAAGCGGTCTGTGAGGCTGAGGCATTAGGTGTTCAGGCAGATAGTTCAAGGCATCTCACAGGGGAAGCAGCCTGGGCATAGTGGGACTGCATCATCTTTAGCATGGGGCCTGGCAAATCTTAGAAAATGAGCTCGGAACGGAGTACGAAACCTAACATACCACAGGCTCCTAGCCTTACCTTGGACGTAGGACATACCCAGTAAATATCTAAGAGTGGGCATTTATTAAGAAGGAGAAAATGCTAAGTCTACAGCTTCAGCAAGTAGAATTGTGTTCTCCCAGATCAGAC
>NW_006363557.1:0-736 GCF_000327345.1 Myotis davidii
AGTCATTGTGATAGATAAAGGTTTTCTCCTGGGTTTTGGTCAGAAAGAAATAGGCCACTTCTCTTTCTTGAGCCTTTTGAACCTCTTTGTATAGCCCTTGGCACGACTAAATTTTCTCTACCAGTCAACGTCCTTAGCAATTTTGACTTCCCACAAAGTGTCTCCCACACAATAGTGTCCAATATACAGTTGATAAACGACTAGTGAATGAATGAATGCATTTCTCGACTTTGACATGCTGGGCTTATGGTAGGTCCTTCATATAAACTTGTTGAACTGCTTTGACACTATTGTCAACACTTCTGTCAGAGCTGCTGCTCCTCATGCCACCTGTTGATTTTGACAGTTGCCAAATAAACAACACTTGTATACACATCCCTACAGATATGACTCAGAAATAGAGTGCTGTGTTGTACCCTGGTCATTTGACTCAAATCTTCCTGCTTTGTAATGATCTATGTAGAGTAAGAACAGAGCATGAAACACAATTCCTTCCCCCATCATTGGTGGCTGTAATGTCTTTACCAGTTTTACTTCAGTCATCAGAGCCCGATTGATATGCTTTATAAATGGGAACTTGAAAATCATAACTCATCAGCACAATCAGCTATATGTGCTTTAAGCTACCTGCTGTGGACAGTAGTAATTCATTTGGCATGTCTTGCTGAGCATTAGCACAATAATGAAATCTGACGACAGTTGCCTTTTCAAAAAAATATATTTTTATTGATTTCAG
>NW_006363558.1:0-737 GCF_000327345.1 Myotis davidii
TTTTTTTTACATCATACCATTTGATACTCACAGTGAATGTTTAAGCATTAATATCCCAGAGAAGTTATGAGTTTATCCATGGTCACAAAGATAGGAGATTGCTAAGCCAACTGCTGGTCTGAATTTTTGAATATGCTTTCACACTCTACTGCCTCCCTACATAAAGTTGGGAAGAGTCAGAAGTAAGTTTTGAAGAGCAGTGAAATAAGTCATTCAAGTTTTGGTGAAAGTTGAGGAGTAATAAAACAGAAGGTTAGGTTTTATTAAATTAGGAGTTGCATAATTTCTTCAGAGACCAAGCTAGTGGACACATTTGTGGAAAACTGGTCTTTTTAATTTGTGTTCCCTATTTTAAACAGTTTTTAAAAATAATCCAGCTTTTTATAACTATTAAAATCAGGGATCTGGCTTAATAATAAACATAATATCTAATGGTTATATAAGAATTTATGATAGATACATACGCAGGAAAATAATTGGTGTTTAATTCTTAGAGTGCTAGAATCTTAGATGTTGAATGCACATTTGCTCACATATTCTGACCTCTGCTTGAAATTTTTGAAGAGAGTGGAGAAAAAGGAGTTTTATAACTTCACTAGAGGCCTGGTGCACAATATTCATACATGGATAGAATCCATAGACCTGGCTGGCAATCAGAGCCTTCCAGCTGCCGGCCAGGGCCTTACTTCGTTTTGAACCACCCACTGGTGGTCAGCATACATCATAGTGAGCGATAG